>NW_027280889.1:15000-87500 GCF_046629955.1 Centroberyx affinis | reverse complement strand
AGTTCTTACAGATTAGTCACAGTCGTTTTAAAAGCTTTTTAGGCGCCTGAGGGGAAAGTTTATGAAGTTTCAAACTTCACAAAGTTTGTTGCGTATTTTGCCCTCAAGCCCCGCAGGTTGTCTACTGTAAAACTGCTGGCAGCTGCCGTCCAAGCCAACGAGAGACAGCCCGAATCGGACCGGAATTAAGGCGACGTTGCCTTCAAAATAAAAGCATATACCATTTGTCATAGAAAAAATGAAAAAAGAACAGAACACTAAAATCCGTATCAGAATACGTAGTGGAATCATTTTTATTAAATATGGAGTGCAACTGTAGCTGTAAGTAGCCTAATGCAAGGTAGAGGATGGTTTATTTAAACCACTTTTTTCAATGTGTGAATGCCTATAGGCCTATATGTAGCCTAGCCTATATGTGTATTTGTACTACTTGTACTATGTTCCTATGTTTAAGTTTTGCTTTTATGTTGAGTGCATTGAGTTTCCCTGTGTAGGAAATGTGCTATTTAAATAATCATTTACTTTTACTTACCCACTAAAATGATAACATTTTATATTTATTATGGCGCATGGGGTTTGATATTTACCAGATTCCTTCCTATACATATTAACTATTTTCGCTTTGGTAGCCTACTTGATTTTACTCAACAATCCAACACATTCATCAATAAGGGTTTTATTTTGAAAGGCCCGAGCGGAAGTGACGGTTTCTTATTCTTTCTGACTTGACACCGGTCGCATTGGCACAGTCGCCTACGGAGCGTCAAGGTGCGAACAGCCTCGACAGGTAGACAAGAGGTCGGAGAAACTGCCCTCACAGACATTTATTAGTCTCCAGAAGCTGCTGAAATGCGCGGACCTCCTCCTTCAAGGCTCTGAAAGGATTTTTCTTTTTAAATAACAAACTGTTTCAATCGCTTCAAGGATGCGTGGACGCGACAGGTGGTCGACACTGAGCTGGCCGACCTGCATCCTCCTCCTGCTCTCCGCGGTCACACAGATACAGACACAGCGAAGAGGTAAAGATGTTGGATGTTTTGTCACAGTTTCATCATTTGGTGTATCTGTCAAAATCCTGATGCAGTGGACTGAAGCAGGACTAACTTCTGCAGAGGAACAGTGTGCATGTAGAAAAATAACTATAGTAATCCTAAATTTTAGAGGGATTCTAAACAAATATCACAGCAAAACTATAGGTCCCTGCAGCAATATTATAGTGATACCATAGGAGATAATCCTAATAATACTGAAGTGCTATAAAGTCACTATAAACTCGCTGTTTAGTGCCACAGACTATGCTATAGTCCCTATAGGAATCATGATTTTACAGTGACTTTTTACTTTATTCTAGTTGTTTTCATTACAGTAGCATTTCCAGTGCAAAATCCAACACATTAAATCCCCAAAACATTGATTTACATTCAGAATGTTGACGTCACACGTGTTCTAAATGGATTTGGATTAATGAGTGGGCTTGATGGTGATACATGATCTGGAAGCTTCGGGTTTTTGAGGATGGAATGAGGTTGTGGTTGTTGTGAATGTCTGGACTTGTCTCTTTGGAGTTATGAATAGCTTATACCATCTCTGCTGAGATAGCGAAATGTCTAATGCAGGCTTAGGTTTGCTCATTCATACTCACAGCAGTCAATGGAAATAAAGTCGTTTTTTTGTTTTTTTATCAAGCCAAGCAGTGAATATAAAACACAATATAAACAAAATCAACATGTGTTTTTGAACAAACTCTTGCTTATTCTGTGGAAGACTTTGTCATTTTTGCATTGAAATAGATGGCTGAGTTTAAGGCAGTTGGGCACTGGGGTGTGTGTGTGTATGTGTGTGTGTGTGTGTGTGCACTTGTTTTTCTGTACATAGCACCTCACAAGGATGGAAAGATTATGAAAATCGGGATATTTTGCTGCTCCTCACCTCTTTAAGAGGTTAGTTTAGGATTAGTGAGGGAAAAAACTAAATTTAGAGTTAGTTTAGAGTTAGTTAGTTTAGGGTTAGGATTACAATTAGGATCAGGTTTAGTTTAGGTTAAAGGTTAAGGTTAGGAAGCCTATATACTAGAGAGAGATGAGGTGTTAAGCAATGAATTCAACTGAGTCAATAAAAGTCCTAAGAAGTATAGTAATACAAACTTGTGTGTGTGAGTGCAAGAGTGTGCATGTGCAAGCGTGTGTGAGTGTGTAGGAACAGGTCTGTGTGTGTGTGTGTGTGTGTGTGTGTGTGTGTGTGTGTGTGTGTAAAGGGTAGTGATTTGTGGTGTGCTCAGATTTTCCCTTCTTCAGGGCTCGTCAGTCCCTCCCAGGGAAACAGACACACTTCGTCTTCTCGCCTGACTTCATCCGGCTTTGTTTCCCTCTCACACAGAAGCACACACACACACACACACACACGCACGCACACACACACACGCACACATACACACACAGAAACACAGACAAACAGCAGACATGCAAAAGTAGGCATATAGATACACACACACAAAAATGCAGGCATGCACACATGCATGTACACATACATACAGAAACATTCACACAACATGCACACATGCATGCTTGTGCACACACACACATACACAGTAGACATCAATCAATTTATATAGTCACTTAGATGATTATTAAAGGTAAAATCCTCCCTGAAACACTTAAATCTATTAAAAAACACAGCTATTGGTGATGTATCTTGTATTTCTGTGTCCATTTTGTCGTTTGGTGTAACAAATTCAGGCTTTCTCTGGGGGTTGTTGAAAGGCATTCTGGGAAACGTAGGAAATCACTTCGAGGCATGTTGAGGGAAAGTGGGTACGCCACTTCATCACAGCTCCTGGAATGCACTGAACATCATAAATTGATGATATCCGAGGCTGGATTTTTTTCCTTTAAGTGCATCTTCAGAATTTGCCTTATCGCTTCTGTTTTCTATCACTTCCATTTGCAGAACGACTCTCCTGGAAGGATTTATCAGCTTTGCATTGCCTCTCAGATTTACTGTCGTCATGTTTACATAATATGCAAGCACCCTTCTGAAAGTATGCTGTAATTCAAGGACCAGACATTTCCCCTGGGTGGCCAAACAGCCCCATCTGCATAATATATGGCCTTCTATTTCAGCAAAATAGGGATAATAACAAAACCTGTGCACAAGCTAGTATGTGCATCACTTTCAAATCAGTAGTTCTATGCCAAACCAGGCGTTTGACATTCAGGATGCAACGGAAGTATGATATAGGGAATCTGATGGGATAATTACACAAGAGGGAGCGTCACAGACTGTTTATTTCATACCCGTCATGTATGTTTTTACTGGTTCTTCCCAGCAGCTGTTTCAACCTGTGCGAACACGAGTCCCATCTCTGCCATCGTAGCTGTCTGCGTCGCATTTTATGAGCATTTGTGGGCTGATGTTTTGAAGTGTTGATGTTTCAGAGTCATTAAGTGCAAACAGATGCTGAGCGTTATATTCTCCTCCACTTTGGAAAATTCACTTGTGTACATAAGCAGGCGTTACAGCTGCAGGCCCAGTTAGAGATAGCTCATATATTAGATACTGTAGAGAAGTAATATAAAGTAATGTGTTGATAGAGCACTTTATTTGCCATATTACATATATAGTAGCGTAATTAGGAGTTTGTTTCTTTGCGTATTCCTCCCTATTGTGTTAAATCAGATGAGGATACAGACATTTATTTATATAAAAATGCCACAGATTATCACTTTGAGTCGGGGTTGTGGGTTGGAATGCAATATTTTAATCACATCCCTTGCGGTTCCCCCTCAGTTGCACTGCTAATTATGGTGTAAACCTGTATGCTGCACTTAAGCCACGATGGAGAATCCAACTGTTTGGGCTTGGCTGGAAAACACGTCTGGCTCAGCTGTTATAGATAACGATCTACCACAACACATTAGTAGAATAACTAGGAATACCTCACATGAAGCTTCTCACTGCACTAGTTTAGATGTTTTTTCTTTAAATGATCTTCATATTGTCTGAAACTGTATTTAGTAGTAGGATAAGCCCCTTGAGAAAAAGAATAGAAAGACAACAAACAAAATCAAAATAACATTGAGCAAGTAGGACCATGGTATAAAAAATATATACAAATCATTAAAAGCATGAGAAAATAATTTTCAGATATGAAAGTAATGCAGTTTTAAAACAGACCAAAAGAGGCAATAGATCGTAAATGAGAAGGTAAATTATTAAATTAGTAAGTTATTAGTAAGTTAGGGGAACAGCAAAGAAAATTAAAAAAAAACATCAGAATGTCTTAATGAGAAATATGAAGATATTTTGAATATGGTGTTTATGCAATCCAAAGGGGCAGTTGTAGTTGAATAATGAGAAAACCTATACTAGAATAGGCTGATAGTTTCATTATTTAAAAATGAGTAAATAAAGTATACAATTTAACCTACAATAAACCAGACATAATATGGACTCAGTTGCTACCTCAGCACACATCACTCGTCTGTCGCTCTCTGAGATTAAAGGTGCTAAATTGCAAGTCTGGAGCAACATGAGTGGGTCAAATGAATGGGGACCGGTCATTTAAGCTGATTGACCCCTGTTACCACGGCAACATCAAAGGCCTTTTAGGAAGTAGGGTGGTGCTTCCCAGTCCTACTGTTAATATAACAAGGGCAGGTTAGCATCCATTAACAACTGCTTTTTAAGCTCTACGCTCTTTTTTTATTGAATCGATGCTTTGTTTTTGTCTTTTCATACAGCAGCAACCTATGGTGTGTCTCAAAAATTTGTACGGCAGAGAATAAGGTGGTAACTTCAGGTTGAATAAACAGCAGCACTCTTCCTCCCACAAGTTTAGTTTCCAGAAACAAAGTTGCGGCACTCCTCCCTATTTCTGTGTCGCCTCGAGGACAGTCTTTCGCAGGTTAACTCACATTTTATCTGTAATTACTGCTTTCATCTTCACTGTGTATCGTTTCAGCACTTGGCCAAGCCCATGTCGACTGATTAGACCTAGACAGAAAAACAAATTAAACATCTAAAGCCCTTTCTCGAGTTTCAAGAATATGTAAGTAAGTGCTTTGAAAAAACAAAATCTCTCTCATTATATCTATAGAGGATTTGAGGAGCATTGTACAGGCAGGTTCGGTCGCGGCTGTTTTCTGAGACTCAAAACCTGCCGGCTGTTTGAGGGTGACAGTCAAACGAGGCGCAGGTATGACCTCACGCTGAGAGGTGACAGGATGTTTTGGTTCCCTCCTCCATCTTTCTATGCGCTCTATCTGATCTCCCATCTAAAACTGGCCAGTCAGTAGCTGCTTTCTGATACTGGGGAATGCTTTGTTTTCCCAGCTGCAGACTAAGCTGGTGGCTTTGAGGTGGTGAGGTGCTGCTGATGGGGAATGAAGGGACACTGAAAGAGGTTTGCTTCTCCCACCTGCTCAGCTCTTTAGGACAGGATTATTTAACCAGCAGTTATGAACAAATAGCATGTAAAGCTTCAGTAACTGACACATTTGGGTGGTTTAGTGGCTAATTGCTATTCATATCTGATATGAATCCTGTAACTAAAAGGTCACAAGTCCTGTTGAAGTGCCCTTTAGCAAGATATTGAACCCCTCAACCATTGTAAGCCACTAAGGATAATGGCAACAACTAAAACCTAAACTGATAATCCACAAGATTTTTGTTTTTTTCTTGATTTTTGCGACACCCTTGCTAATAAACGGTCATTGCTTTGGTGTTTTGCAGTCAATGTAGGCCCTGGCCCATCATACTGTAGTAATAAAGACATTCAATGCAGACTGTGGCTTCTTATATTTATTCCAAACAAAATCGCTGTTGTTGCTTCTGTAAAAGTAAAACTGCAAATCACTTGCTGTGCCTTTTTCCCGGGAAAGATGGATCCCCTCATAGGTGTTCAGAACAGTAAATGTAAAAGCTTTCATGAACTGACTCACAGTTGTATGGTATCAATCAGCGATAGAGAGAAGTAAATGGACTTTTATTTATATGAAAAAATTGCAGATTATTACTTAATTATGGATGGTTGAGAACTGTGATTTAGAAGTTAGTTTGAAGTTAGTTTTGCTGTGCTTTGTTTATTTGCAGTTATAAAAGATAGAGGTGAAGTGATGAAAACGTTGTGATAAAAGCGACTGTCATTTTTCTGATTCAGAAAGTTTAGTACCACTCAGAGATATGTAGTGTTGGGGGTAATGTGTTACACAGTGATTGACAACACACTTGGCAGCACAAGCCATACTGCTACATGTTCTTTAAGTGGGTAATGTAAAAGTAGATAGTAGAATAACTCTAATGAAGTTACTTTTTTAAAAAGTGAAGTAACAAATCACTTTTAAAAGTAACTTTCCCCAACCCTGGAAAAATGTGCTGATAACGAAATGAAACTCTCTCTCCTTTACCAGCTCCTTCTCACTGGCCTTCTGTCTGACTTAGTGCGTGCGCAGGCTAAAGGGACAAGAGTCAGCAAAGAAGGAGAGAAACTATACTGGAAGGTAGTTGCACATAAAAGGCCTTAGATATCTCCGCTTCACTTGACTGCACAAGCACAGGCCATGATAACTCTCGCTGTGCCTAACCCCTAAACAAACAGAGGGCTTTCTGTTAGCCACTAGCCAATACCTTTATTAACAGACTCACTCATTTCTATCCACCATAAAGAGCTTACTGGCTGTGGAACTGCTTTACAGCGGGGTCTTACTGTGTTTCTTCCAGTGCTGAACCCGAGGCAGAGGTGTTGTAATTTTTTCCGTTTCAGGGGTCAACATGTTTGCGTGGCACCTCACCTCTCATCGGTCTGGGGAGGTACGGGAGAGCGACATGAGGAGGAAGCGCTCTTAATCATTTCCCCCATGGTGGCCAAACAGGCGCTATGCCCATATCATCCAGAGGAACTGGCCCCCTGCCAAGACCGGGGGCCGCGGACCTCTTAAGACTTAGATAGATTCACTCCACTATTAATCAGCCAAGGAGCGGAACGGACAAAGAAGTGGCTTCGAGGCCGGTCTTCACATTGTGCTTGTTTTTACTGACTTGCAGATTTACTGTCAAGAGATTAATCACTGAATTCCGCCTGTGGGTGAAGCTCGGTGACAGTGTGTTTGTTGGCGTTAGATTTCCCAGTTAGCGTCATGTTAGGGATATGTGGGAAAGTGATGAGACTGTTAATACAAATACTTAACACCCATGTACAATATTCATTTTCACCTCCTGAACTTCAAAATATCTATTTCTTTGTCTAGGATGAGGCAATTTTGTACAAAGAAGGCGATCGGATACCAGTGTCGTCTCGAGGAACAGGGTTGATTTTCGTAGTTTGCAACTGAAGCACGGCATCATGTATGTGTACGAATCCCCCTGTTTGCATTGTTTATGTTTATTGGGAAAAGACCGGATGCAGGTCATCAGATATGACCGAAGAAAGCCTGGATAAAGCATGATGGGGTTCGAGCTACAAATGACTGCACTCATGATACTGTAGTAGGGCTGAACGATTTTGAAAAAATATCTAATCGCGATTATTTTGACTGATATTGCAATTGCAATATGATTTGCGATATTAGAGGGAATGATCATTTTTACATCATTATTCTCATTTTCATTGAAAAACGTGTTAAAATGATTATGGTGTGATTTTTTGCGGGGATCTGTACCAAACAAAGATGTTTTCTTAAGTCTGTAGAACATGATGTGTAGGCCAGGACATCTCTGCAGCACGACAATATTGAATTTAAAATGGTATTTTGACACACATTTCACCTCTAACAAATATTGCGCCTCCTGCGATTTGAAAATTGCAGTATAGGCCATATTGCAATTTCGATAAAATTTTGATTAATTGTTCAGCCTTATACTGTAGAGCTCTTTGGATTAAAAAAAGTTCACCAAAGAGCATCTGAAGAATCCAAAATGAGATACCCACCATTTGAAAAAGTGACACCTAGCCTTATAAAAATGATTGATAGCACAAAACTAAAGCAAAATTACCCAACAATCCTGTAAGGTGACGTCAGTAAACTGGATTTCGCTTCTTTCTGTAGACAGAGAAGTGACCATATGCAACACCAGAATTTCATTTGGGCAAATCTACATCATCTCAATTAGTGGGGATGAGACGCTTCTCTGTTGCAGCCCCACTTTGCGGTCTGTGCTGATAGGACTGCTGTGTTTGTACATAAAAATCTGGCCTAGAGCAGCTTCAGTTCCTCGGCTGACAAAATGACGTCTCATACACAGAACAATGGCGTTTTTTAGGAATGCCGAACGATGAACTTTGTATTGTTCATTGATAGCTGCTGGATCGGGCTCGGGTGAGACACTGTGCGGTTTGACATTTTATGACTCACTGTGCGCATTAGTGGAATTACGTGCCCCGGAGTACAGTATCTAGGCTGCAGGGAAAAAGCTCCTCTGTCCTGGAATGTAACCCAAGCACTGAGCCCCGAGGTTTTACGGCCTCCTTCCACTTGACTTGAATGCCACATCCATAGAAGCTCATTCGCCTCTGACAGGTGAGAGAGAGGCAGAAGAAGAAGAAAAGGAAAAGGAAGAGGCTGGAGAATCGAAGAAAAGGGAAAATGTTTGCGTTCGATTACATTTGTCACAGTATTTCTATGACATAGGAGATGTATAAGCTATGATATGACACGGTGACACAGATTTGTGTCTCAGCATAGAATATATAGAGTTATATTCCAAAACACAATCATTATGCAAAGTTCATCACTCAATATCTCAAATATGGAGGATCCAGTAGGTAAAATTGTTGCCACATTTGTCAATGAAGGACTCAAGTTACCTAATATCCTTTAAAAAGTGCCATAATTACTTTTAATTTTGTGCTGTCAATCATCTTGTAAGAGGAGGTGACACTGTTTTTCACCTGCTGTTCTTGGAACAGAACTCCTCATTTTGTGTTTTTTGGCTTCCCGGCATCCATGTTGACCCACCGTACTCTTAATTTTTACCGCCTGGTGTCCAACAAATGCTCTCGTTCATGAGTTCAGATTCTCACAAACAAGGAACCGACTGTCCTCTCGCTTCTGCCTCCTGTGCTCCTTGATGAATCATGCATTGAGTCTTGGTAAGGGACCAACATGAACTGTCTCACACCCTCTTGTCTGAAAATGCCCTGCTTTCCCCCGTGCCAAAAGCCCACTTCAGCATACCGCAGGGTGTTGGGATCGGGGATGGGAGGGGCGGGGGGGGGTTTGGGGGACGAGTGTCATGGGTGTTGATTTCTCCTGAGCTTCTGCCAAGATGCCCTGCAGGGAGCTTTCTCTTCTTCGCTTTGAAGAATTTGATTTGTTTGATATCTTGAAAACACAATAAAAAAAAGTCTTTGAGGAGTGTCAGAGACTTTATTACTGTGATGAAAAGATGTTACATTAGCAATAATGTGAGTCATTCAAATATATAAATAAATGCACTTGCTCTCTCTACTTTCTCCCTTAGCGTATCCGTTCACCCTAACAAAATGGATGACAATGATGTTATAGACAATAATGTGGTAAGAAACTTGATAGAGTAGATGTAGAGACGTGTTGTTTTTGTCTTCCAAACGCCTTTCCTCCTTCCTACCAACTCCAAGTACTGTAGGCTTCAGGCAACAGATGGCAGTATTTCATGATCTCTCTTCTCTCTGGCCTCCCTGTATATTGTTGCTGTCAGTGGAAAACCTTGTATCTCCAAAATGTCAACTCTTCAGGAAAAGCAGGCTTTGGTTCGACCTCCATGCATTTTTGAGTTTTTAAAGCGTTTCATAAGTGTCGTAGTATTTTCTGGCCACATAGAGGAGCATGTAATCCTTCAACTGGAGTTAACATGGAAATCACCGAACTGGAGTTATGAGGTTTTCCCTTGACAACAGTGATGTTCAGTTTCAACATAGTTCTGCCTTCATGCAAGTAATTATCTCCACTGTCTGTCACTAATTCCACAGCACTGAGGTTTGTGTCGGAAAAAATGCCCAAGATTATCCACTGATGGTGATATACAAGTCGATTTTGACTGTAAACAATGGTTTATATATATTCCTAAGTCATTGAATGTACTCTTGTGTTTAAAATACAATAATTGATCAGCTATTTTTAAATTTTGTCCTTTCCTGTTTCACTGAAACCTATTCTTTATATGGACAAGTTCCCTTGAAATTTACAGTAATGCAAAAATGAACCTTGCAATCTCTGTGCTGCTGCCATCTGCTGGTGAATTCGGGTACAACAGACATTGCGACTACATTCCATTATAAACATAATTTTTCTTTTTTTTTTGTTGTCAGTTTTAAACAGCCATGAGTTATGAATGAGACTGAGGTCATGGAGTTTTTATAACCGGTGAAAATTGCTTGTTACCTTATCATAAGCCACAAGAGTATACATGCATATAAATGTACGTGTGTGTGCATGTGTGTTTCACCCATCCCTGATCCCAAAGCCCTGTGTGTGTATGTGTGTGAGCGAGAGAGAGAGAGAGAGAGAGAGAAAGAAAGAAAGAAAGTAAGAATCAGACCATAGAAGAGAGAGCAAGAAAAAGTAAGAAAGAGAAAGTGAGAGAGAGAGAGAGAGAGTGTTTGTGTGTGTTTGTGTGTGTGTGTGTGTGTGTGTGGGGGGGGGGGGGGGGTTGCAGCTGTGCTAAATTACTGGTGGAGGGTCTAAATCTCCCTAACCTGAACTAATCGCCACGGCAACTAGATTCCTCCAGAGCTGTATGACTGCCAAGGGACTTCTGTCCCTGTGTGTGTGTGTGTGTGTGTGTGTGTGTGTGTGTGTGTTTGCCTTAGTTAGAGCCCATGCAAATCACTGAAAAACCACTAGTCTGCACTCCTCTGCATGTCTGTGTAAGATTTGTTAGAGAAGTGTTCTCTGGAAGAAAATGTTTTACCCACAAAGAAGACAAAACATTTTATTTTAATTCCATTTTTGGGGATTGTGTCTTTCCCAGCACAGGCGCAAAGTTCATACCTGTCACCAGCAGATATTCACACTGTGATTGGTTGCAGTTACATCTTTACCACTGCTATCTGAAGACAGTAATTGCGTGGACCACCCACTTCACACTAACACACTCACACATTTCATCCTTGACACTTTTTTCCCCTTCCCTTGCCTCATTTAACCTATTCTCTTTCTCTCACTCACTTAATCCTCTCTCTCTCTCTCTCTCTCTCTCTCTCTCTCACACACACAAACACATTATCTCAATGTTTTCTTGCTCACTGTCCCCCACACGTATCTTCTTTCTCTCCATCTCTTTCTCTCTCTTACTTTTACTTTTTCCTCCTCTTTGATGTTCTCCTCCTTTCCCTCTCTTTTCTTCCTCTCTCTCTCTCTCTCTCTCTCTCTCTCTTTCTCTCTCTCTCTTTCTCTCTTTCTCTCTCTCTTTTTGTCACCGTACACACCTATACAGCACGGCCACATCAAAGCCTGACTCTCACTCCTTGCTCATTCTTCTGCTCGTCGGCTGTCCTTTATCAAATAAATATCAAGATATAAGATTGTGTGTGTGTGTGTGTGTGTGTGTGTGTGTGTGTCTCAGCCCTCCCAACTGTCCCTGCTAGGGTTTCAGAGGCCCAGTAGACAGGACCCCGTCATTGTCTCTCTGTTTAATTGGGATATCGTGTTTCTCTCCTCATGCTCTTTCCCCCTGGGGAAGCCGCACAGTTCACACGCTCACACACATGTTCATTTGTATTGTACACATCGCTATTGTGTATACCTCAGCTGTGTGTGTGTGTGTGTGTGGGTGTAGGTGGCAGGGCAAAAACATTGGAGATCTCTACCTACCAAGCTCATTAATACAGGGCTTTTACTTTTCTCTTGGAGCAGACAACGCAGTTTGTGCATCCAAATCCAAAACTCTAAGTCAAGTGTTGTGTCAGCTGTTTGGTCAGTGACTTATTTAAAGGAAAAATCAACCCTAGAAACCCTACCCTTAAAAAAAAGCAGCTGTTGGTGATGTACCTTGCATTCCTGGGCCCATTTTGGTGGTATGGAAGAAAACTCGGGACAAGAGAGCGGCAGTTTGACAGTTTACTCAATCTGCAGGTTAGGAGCCAAGGAACTCAAAGTCTGGAGTTTTATAGTGGTGGTGAATATTCATGAATATGTTAATATAGATGGAATATAACAAAGCTATTGGTCAAAAAGTATAAGGTCATATGAACAAGACTGAACAACCAATGATATAGTTGTATAGCCCTTTAAGGAGATGCATAATAAGAGGTGACTCCCTTCTTCTAGAAGACAACAAGTTATTTTGTCAAGGCCACTTGGTCAGTGTTTTCTATGAGATTTGGACATTTGCACATTCCAGGCTCACAGTTCTGTGAGAAACACACAAGATGTCACTTTAGTGTTTAAGCTACTTACTCTTATAATGGTGAAGCAGATTTAGTATTATTGAGTTTAGTCACTTAAGGTGTTAAATAAATGTAAATATGGGTCAAAGGTTACATATGAGCATATAGGAATGATGCTTATAGGTACTTTTCCATTTCTTCCTCAACAGTGGTATATTTTTCGTATTCCTGTGGATAACTGGCCAAACATAGACAATGTGACATGTCAAAACATTTATAGTGCAGCTACAATGGAGTTTAATAGAAGAAAATGTTTCAGCAAAATAAAACATCAACAGTAAAGGTCTGTTTTGGTGTCAGTCCCTCAGAATCAAAGAGGGAGGGCTTCTTTCTAGAGACGCCATTTTGCACCAAGAGACGTTCAACAATCATACAGGGAGAAATCATACATGTGTTTTGTGCGAGCATGTGTCTGCACAAGTAGATGTGAGCACATGACTAGATGCAAACTGCCACTGGAATGTGTATAGGTGCATGTGTATGTGTGCATGCATAATAATTAAAATGTTAAGTACCAGGTGGCTCTAATATTCGCATCCCTGAGGTCACTGACCCATAATGCTTTGGGTTTGTTTACTTACCCTGCTCATGGCCCTGTGCAGGTCGGTGCGGCTGACAGCTAATGCTGATGAAAAAGTATTGGAAATGTCAAGGAGGGAGGGAGAGGGAGGGAAGGGGCAGGAGAGCTGAATGTATGTGGGAGTAGCAGGGCATTCACATTGATATATTACACTGCATTTAAGAAGCTCTAGTCCAAAACAACATTCATTTTGGTGAAAAGATGATTCAAAACCTCTAAAATATTGTCAGTCAACCAAGAGTTTAATTTGGCAAAAATCCTTTAAAATGATAGATTTTGTTTTCATTTGGAGTTTTTGTTGGTTATTCTGTAAGAGTAGGTGTCAAGTTGGTTTTAAATTGTGAATATCTCATTTAACTTTTGAATGGAACTCTGTGTGTGTGTGTGTGTGTGTGTGTGTGTGTGTGTGTGTGTGTGTGTGTGTGTGTGTGTCTGTGTATGTGTGTGTGTGTGTGTGTGTGTGTGTCAGGCAACATGCACAGGCCTCTGTTGTCTTTAACAATGGATGTACTTCACCAACCAATCTTGTATTGTAATATAGTGTAATTAAATATTCGGATGGTCACATCTGAAAACACGCTGACATTTGTCTGGTTTTCTGTTGTGGAAAAAGAAATAATTCTTGTGAAATGATCTGCTTTGGCAAAAAACTGGACAGGAACTCTCAGCCTCCCTAATTGCCGTTGGTAATTACCGTCTGCAACCGCGAAGTACAGAGTTTTATATCATTTGTATAATGATTTTTTAATGCTTTGTTGATGTACCATTGCCAGTACAGCACTTGTGCTGTCAAAATGTATATCTCAACATAATGTAGAATCAGTTTTCCATAGTTAGACGTCTTGTGGAAGCCTGCTTGTCTTGGCACAGTATTTCTTGCCATGTAATGAAAGATCCTTGGGACTACAAGCAGGAGTTTGGGGGAAATCCAGCCATTTTAACTGGTGGATAAGGAGGTTATTCGCTCCTCCATTGCTGATCAGTTACCCGGAAAGTCATTACATTCTGTATTAGATAAGGAAAGCGTAAGGAATCCATCTTAAAACTTTGAATGAGTCACGATTCACTTGACAAGATTGTGAATTGGCTCCGAGGAAAAGCTGATGCATTGATTCTAGCACTGATTCTTTTGTAATAGTGAACCTCAGAGCCAAACACTCATTTGTGCCGCTATCTCTAACAGCTGGTTTCGCATCACTCCCAGAAATATTCAATCTGTTTCTCACATTAAAAAAAACAGCTATTTCATTCTGCCTTTTCACTCAAGTCCCAGCTAGAGCCCAGCAGGATGCACTTAACCGCTATTGTTGACAGAAGTATTGGTGTTTTATGAATGTGCAAATTATCAAGATGTGGCAGCTTCCAAGCCTCCAAATGTCATGCAGCGTGGGCGTGGGAGGTCCGTGTGCTGGAATGTGTAACAGCTGGATGTCCTAGCTTGGCAGATGAGGCGGGTGGCTGGATGACGGGGGCACTCAGGGCCATGTGGAGGAGGAGGGGGACCGGGACGGGGACGGGTGGGGGGGGGCAACTCCTCCCTCATCTCCCATCTGTGAGAACCTGGAGCTGGTGCAATTTCCGAGCTTTTTCTCCGATGAGGCAATGGAGTCCGTCCCCGGGGAGAGCGGGGCTTAAGACATCGATCCAATCAGATACGCCCTTCCCTCCCCTGCCGCCTCGCTCTCTCAGCTGCTGCCTTTCATTCATCCCTCGCGCTGTCGGCTTCGTTCGTCTCCTGCTGCTGTTCCCTCCAGCCCGTCTCCTGGTTTGCTGCAGCATTGTTCGGTTCATTTCTTTGCCCTTCTGTCCGTTCTCTAACATCTGACTCTTCCCAATTTCCCTATCACCACTAATCCTTTCCTACTAATCACTACAATGTACCACAAAACATACGTCAAAGTGCCACAAAGTTCCATTAAGAACTGCAAATCACCGTTAAGTACCACAACATACCACAAATGGCGTGTCTGATTGGATTTATGATATTGTGTCATGCTTTGTGGTACTTTGTAGCACTTTGTGGTACTTTTTGGCATGTTTTGTTGTACTTTGTGGTACTTTTTGGTATGCTTTGTGGTACTTTTTCTACTCTTTTTCTTTGGGACAGGACAATAAATCAGATAGATAAACATTGACCTGTCAGTATTAAGTCTTCATATTTTCTGAAGCCCTCTTTTCCTTTTGTGGATGTTTGAAACAGTAAATTCAATCATTTCAGTTCTGCTCAAGGTAATTACCCGCTGTCAGTCTCAGCACTAACAGCCTAATGTGCCCACAGTGTCATCTTAAGCCGTCAGCTGCTTCATCCTCTCAAGGGTGGTTTGGATGAAGTTCACCTTCATGGGTGGGCCTCCAGCTTTCTGTTCATATGCTTTTCCCACATCAGTCATGTGTTCCTCAAGTTTATCATTTTGCATCTATTCTAACTCCAATTTCAAAGTTTACCAAATTATGATTTATGTAAGATTTCTTCTTACTTGATCAAAATCAATGCCAGGCATGTGAAATTAAGCTTCCCTGCTTTTAAGAACATTAGTTCAGTCATGACCCACTGGCCACATGTTCTTCCTCCCCTTAACAGTAAATATTGGGGTTTTTTTGGCCTTTGGAGCACATGTCACAAAATGACTAAGCAACTGTTTTGACTTCAAAGTGCCAAAATGAAAGTTGAAACAATATCTGTTGTCTGCTACCTGCACTGTTTTGTGAAATTGGGACCTAAATATCTTTCTGATATCAGTTCAAGTATTTTCCAAAGCTTATAATATGTTTGCTTATAATAGGTTTGCCAAGTATGCCTTGAAGAAGATCTCTTGAGACTGAAAGCTTGCAAATATATTAAATTCTGCATAAATCTAAGTTTGCGGATGTCTGACTCCAACACCTTTGCTAAGCCTTCAGCTGGATGAGCAGTGGCTGTTCTCCATTCTGACAAAGCTTTTATAATACAGTATGCTTGTTTAACTTGTGTAACTTGGCCACCTCCTGCACGTCTCCATCCATCAAATGCTTGCTGGGAACTGAGCAGGTTGGAGTTAAACATCTCAAGGTCTCCTCGAACTCTTCTGAACTTGAGATCCTTTACCGCCCCTCACACTTGAAATTCGTAGAACGTGAACATAGCATGAAACTGAACCAGCAGAGACACAGTTAAGATTTTATTGTGGCTTATTTTGAAAACATTTTGAAAAGTCCATATTTTACTGAGGTTATTTCTGTGCACATCGGGTGTGTCACTGTGGTAACACGAATGCCTGCAAGCATGTTCTCCATGCTGGAAACGGTCTAAGGGGACCCACTCATCAACTTGTGCAGGGGAGGAGTCGCAGTGTGTGAGGGAGCAACTCTGATTAGCCAATGACTTCTTCAGTAAGGCAAGCCTGCCTCCACATTGGGGTCTCCCCCTGTCCATGTAAGTGTGTGTGTGTGTGTGTGTGTGTGTGTGTGTGTGTATGTGTTAATCTTCGTGAAGGGGTATGCAGCAGCTTGAGTGGATGGACTGAGTGCGCTGGGAGCTTTACTAGAGGGAGGGTCTGTGAGTTTTTATGTGTGTCTGCATTCATTCACTAGTCACTCAATGGCCCTCGGACAGCTTGGATTTAACTGTTGACCCGCTGGCTAACAGGTGGAGTTTGGGAAACAGTTAGAGCATTGTTGGAGTACCGTTGTTCTCTGAGACACTTGGAAGACCGCTGGGAGAGCGAAGCAGCATGTTGAGGTTCCAGATGTGGTTCCTTCTCCTGGTTCTGTGTGCCGGGCGCCTGGAGGCCTGGTTTTGGAGCAGTGATCCAGAACCCACCGAGGCGCCAACGGAGACGTCGGCAACAACGGCAGGACCCGAAGGCACCTCGAAGCCCAGTGGCACAAAGAAGGAGGAGGAGGACAACTTGGCCGGGGTCGGGGCACAAATCATCGACGTGGCCTCAGGAATCCGTAAGTTTGTTGAGACGTGGGACGCCACCCCGACCACTTGGACTACTAACGGAGGACTGGGAGAGAAGGTGGAGAAGCCTAACCCTAACACGACGGGTAATGCAGACAGGTCCGGAGGGGAGAGGGTGGAGGAGGGGTCTGGGATAGGGGCAGGGGACGGGTTTGGGTCAGGAGCAGGGTCCAGGGCTGATTCTGGGTCTGGGTCAGGTATAGAGTCTGTTTCTGGATCTACATCAGGGAGGGTTGAGTGGTCAGACATCACTGTAGAACCAGACCTTGAAAGGGGTGTAGTCCTGCTAACAAATTTAACTGGGATTGTGGGTAATGTTTCTATCATCAATGAAACTGTTGAGGGTGTCTTGAACTCCACGCTAACCCCCCCTGATAGCCGCATCAATAGTTCTGACTCACCTTGTCTGCCCGTCCCCTCTCATTGGCCCATTTGCTCTGGCAAAAGGCCGAAGTATTTCACGCTGCCCAACTTTTTCAACCACACCTCTGTGGAGGAGGTGGGGGCGGTCCTACAGGAGTGGGCCTGGCTGACGAGGGCGGGGTGTCACCACGGCACAGAGTGGTTCCTCTGCCTCCTGCTGGCACCCAGGTGCCCCAGATCCAACGCAGCACCCGCCCAGTTGCCCCCACTCCCTTACCTGCCCTGTCGCAGCTTCTGCCATGTGCTGCGAGACAGCTGCTGGGCGTCCCTGGAAAACGGGCGGCTCCCGGTGGAGTGTGACCTCCTGCCTGACAGAGCGCAGGAGCCCGGGCGTCCGGCGTGCGTGTCAGTTAGTAACCGTAAAGGTAACTCCGGCGGGTTAGAATGTATCCTGTCCTGGCGATACATTTTGAATCCGATGTCACGCCTCTCTTTGTCACTGATGTTTATGCGTTAGTCTGTGTGTGTGTTTGTTGCAGACTGTGTAGTGTTTGTTTTAGTAAAAGCTGCGAGACTTGCCACACGTTGCTTTTTTGGATTTCTTGGCGAGTCACGTGATTCACTTTAAATGCTTGGCGGCCGTTCGTTCATCCTGTTGTGAGTGTGGTGCTGCAGATGATTGTTCCTACCGCTGTGGCGTCACTCACGCTCCACTGCACATGTTTTGAGAAGTGGCTTTAGCACACAAGCATGGCACACACCTTAGATCACTTCACTGTGACCGACTGCATGCTACACTCATGTCATTGTCTTGTCAACTGCACAGCGTAGAACTGCATCCTCAAAAGCACAATTTTTTAATGTATAACACAGATATGTGATAACTCAGCAATGGTCAGCAATAGCAATGTTATGGGTTCTTTGAAAATCATTATTGCTAAACCGATAACTGCAGACTGCAGGCAATTCTTGGTTACAACTTTTATTTACTTTGCATTGAATTTAGAGTTGTTGAGCAAGCTAATGCTAATGCAAATATGTTATCTTGCATTCAACAATATTGAGAACACCAAAGAAGAACATGTGGAATTATTGCTACCATGCATACCATAAAATTTTACACATGTGTGCAGGAGGTGGGGACAGGTGGGAATTGAGTGAATACATGCAGCCAAGTCCTTCCTGGCTGCACAGAAAACATTTAAAGATAACTCTGTAAAACAAAACAAAAAAAATGCCTCTTTTTATTTTCCTCTGTGAGAAAGGGATTTTCCTTAGTTTGGGATAGGGAATGGGTGTGATGTGCAGTGTTCAGGAGCCATTCCCTTAGTATAAACCCTCAAGACAGGAAATGTTCTAGAGGCCCAAGTTTTAGTGGCTCCATAAATTGTCCTCTATAGCATATTCATTAGGGAGCAGATCGCTGCAATATAGAGTATTCATTTGGGGGTTGATGTGAACTCCAGTACATAAAACACTGTTTATCATGTCATTTGTTTTTCCATAGGGATACTCTAACGTAAATGGTCTGAGTTTTAAGTGGCAGATAGTTTTGCGATTTTCCATGTGCCACTTTTACCAAGTAGGGTTTTTGTTTGGATAACCTATCAACTTCAACATAAACCACACTCTCAATGTCTAAAGTTGGAAAGCCCTTTGCTATAAAACATACAGTTATGTGTGCGGTGTGTGAGAGTTTTACACTATGGTAGTATACAGTATGAATAGTTGATAAAAATGTGTGTTTTCTTTGAACACCTGTTGTGCGGGGCAGAGAATTTGTCCATTTTTTTGTTTGTGCTCATATTCAGCTCGACAAAGCCTTGGCTCTGCATAAGGCACACTGTTGATTTAGATTGTGCTGCTGCATATGCCAAGGCAGGATATGAAACATCACTGTGCCTGTCGTTATGCTGTTTTCATTGGGTGTGAATTTCCAAACACCTGCATTTGCCCATTCATTAGCCCATAGAGAGAGAGAGAGGGAGGGAAAGAGAGACAGAGGGAAAGGTGGGAAATAAGAGGTTTAGGTTCTTGTTAGCTAAATTATTTTCAATCGACTGTATTTTTCAAGAAATGCACAAGAGATCGATCCCTTGATTCTATACCTGTACTTATCGTTCCGTGTTTATAATCTGATAAAGTCTGTGATACTTTCTATTTTCCTGCCACAGAAGAATGGATACTTTTTGTGTGAGATGATGCAGATACATATATCATTCTCCACAGGACATATTGACAATGCCTTCTGTTTCCCACAGCATTCGGCTGATAATCAGTCTATTGCTCCCTTATCTGACCATCGCATCCCACCCTCACATGCCAATCTCCCTAACAACGCAATCACACCACACATTTGCATATTGTATTCTCTGATTGTCGTCGTTGATATCGTATTCCGCAGTCCGTGATCAGCTGGACTGGAATTTACCATTTGTCTGGATTTAGAGGGGACTGCTGTTTTAGCATCCAGAGTCACAGACAGAGAAACAATTGGACAATTGGATTGGATTGGGGGGGGAGGGGGGTGCTGTGGTTGGCATTTATGATAGATATGATGTTGTGGGTGGGAAAATGGTCCAGTCCAGGGACAAGAGTGCGCCGATTGTGTCCCTGGTTTGGGAGAAAGGGCAGGGGTGTCGCGGCGGATAACAAGGCGGCCTTGTGACTGAGATGAGACGGGGCGGCTCGAAAGCTCCGCCAGGGGTCAGAGGTCACCGCCAGTCACCCACACTCTCATGCACACAACCGCTGCCAGTAGCGACCAGCAACACTTAATGGGTGGTAATTAGAGTTTCGGCCGGCCCGGCAGTAGATGAGCAGAGACGGAGAGAGTAGGACAAAGTGTGAGCGTGTGAGAGAGACCTTTATGTGAGCGGGGAATTACCCGGTCTTTCATTCAGAGTGGTTCACAGTAGGTTGCTGTGAGACAAGGGGTTTAGTGCACAGTGTCTCTAAACCCCTGCATGGGATCCATTTCATCATGCATTACATTATTGTCATGTTTTAAAGCTGCAATGTGCAACTTTTTTCACATTAAAATAACAATAAACCAATAGGATATATTATACATTATCAGTTCGCATCTGAAATTGACACAGAGTGTGTTCATGCCTAAATTTGACTTGAACTTTAGCCTTTCTGTTTGCTTTTCAATTATGTTTGCGATGTTTTGGGGCGTAACCCATTTGCTATGGGCGTGGTCAGTGGGTTTTAGCTATCAATTGGGTAGCGGTTAACCATAACAATGGAGGATGTTAGTAATAAAAGAAAGTGCAGCAAAGCTAAATGTGCCGCAGACAAGACCTGCTCAAAATCACAAGTGAACATCGGTTACTTCAGACTAGATGCAATTTCGAAGCAGACTGCTCATCAAGATAAGTGACAAGTGTTTGGGCCTGAAGCTGCCCAACTGAGGGCGAGGAGGGCGGGACTAGCATTATACTTTTCTATCTCAAAGCAAAAAGTTGCACTAAAAGGTTTAAGAGGAACATATCCACACATTGCAAGAGCTGTTAAGGGAATGTGCATCAATCCTTAGCAACTAGAGGAATCTTTCAAAGAAACCAAATGTCAAAGTTTGCCATTTGCCATTTCAACACACTGACCGGATTCCACACACACAGAGACAATAGTTGGATTGGATCTGAGCCAAGTGAACCAAACTGTATTTTAAAGCCTTCACAAAGCTAGATGAGAAAAAACTCTGGACCAGCTCATGTCAGCTGAACGGAGAGTATCGCTTTCTCTGCCTGATCCCCCATCAGTCGGCTTTAATTGGCCCCGCTCTCGGCTTAGCCAAACACGGATTAAGGGCTGACTGGGGAACAGAGGCGGCCGTAGATGTCCCAGCTGCGTCGCCTCCGTTTGAAGTGTTAACTGATGGGCCGAGGTTCTGTCTGCGTCTCCCCGTTTCAGTAGCACAAAGTCCTGTTGGTCCAGGCCCAGGAGGGTAGAATTGCAGCTGGGTGTGTTAATGGTTGAACCCACTGGCTTATTGGCAAGGGTGTGGGGGGGGGTATGATCACTTGTTGTTTGTGTGAATGGAAGTGTCGGGTGTTAGGTTGGCTAAATATTGAATGTCTCTTGTTCCCTCCAGAGTTGCTTAGGATTTAGTGGCTTTTTTCTCCTTTCTTTTTTAAAGGTATAGCAGCAATTACTGGAAACATCTGTTAAGTTTTTCAAATGTAGTTTACAGACACCACAAAACAGTCTTTAACTATATTACAAATAACCGCCAGGCAAGTGCAGTGGTTCATTTCAACTGTATTGGCCCTCTGCCTTATGGTGTCTCATTAGACAATGAAATGAGTTTGTTGTTGAACGCCGTTGCAGCGCTCACATTTCCAAATAAGGATTCCAGTTTTCAGATGCAAGGTAAAGTAAGCTGTCCTCTACATGGTTGAGGCAATACGTACTTTGAGAATGAGGTAGTGTTTTGCATGCAACAGACTAAAATTACAGACATTGCTCACACAGATTGGAAGTCAGACATGCTTTTACCGAATTATGGATTTAAGGGCATTTTGGGTCATGCAGAAGAGGAAGGTTGTTGCAGCGAGTCAAACAGACTGAGGGTGAAATTAACTCTAGTGTCTTTTTGTTATGATACATTTTAGTTGAAAGTCCTTTCTATCCAGCATAGCTCATCGCATTTCATCATATTTCTCAATGAGAAAACTGTCTTGAGATTACAGTAAAAACACCTTTATTTTTTATCATTTCACTCTACGTGAATAGAAGAAATTGCACTTTTTGTTCAAAAAAACGAGTGAAAAAAGAGTGAAAAGGCCCATTTAAAACTTTGGCTATAGCTATATTTCCTATAAATGGAAGAGGAAACTGTTTGAAAAAGAGATGAGAGAGGGGAAAAGCTCTAGCGTTGGTGAGTCCAGCTTTCTCTCTCTGCTGTTGAGGAGACAGTTTGGATTTCGCTCTTAGGTTTCAATCGGTGGGGACGGGACACTCTTCTCCGCTGCAGCCCCACTTAGTGATTTAGGCTCATCAGACGAGTGGATTTTTACATAAAAATCTTGCCTATACTGCGGCTTTAAAGATAAAATGTGAGTGTATTTCATTCATCACAGAGCCAGCAGCTGTTTTTTCCCTCCTGACGTCTCTGCGCTTCCCTCAGAGCTGTCTCTCTCACCCCCTGGGGAGGCGCCTCACACGCCTCACACTCCTCACACTCCTAAACCTCTGGAGGAGGCTGCTAGTCCCAAGAAGACTTCAATATGTTTTAACTGGCATGTCGACGCAACACAGGCTTTGGGGACTGATACTTTCTGTGTGCTGTGTCCTATTGGAGTCCCTCGTGGTCCACTTTCCCATGGACATCTGACACATGTTTCCTTCCTCTGTCTGTCCATCTGTCTGTCTATCTATCTTTTTTATCTCTGTCTTTCTGCACCTCTCTCTCTCTCTCTCTCTCTCTTTGTCTCTCTTTCTCATATCACCAGTGATATAGGCGTTGAATTCCCTGTGGGTTACATGTCGGAAAATGTAGACACTCGTCTTTAATAATCCTCTGTAACAGAATACATAAGATCGTCTTTATTTGCCTACGCCTGCAGGGCCGTGACACATTACGGCGTGTTTCCCCTACATGTGACGGATCCTGCTAGCACGGAGAAAGGGAGACGTGTTGGATGGAGAGACAGGAGCAGGGCAGGAAGCCACAGCCAGCCATCTGGGTTAATATGACTATTGTGTTGGAAGCACGGTTCCCACGTTTGCAAGTTATGCCAGCCTCCATCTGTCCGTCGGCAGACAGCCAGGACAGTGTGGCGAGGGAACAGCTGATCACTGACTTTGGCACAGTGGTTAAAGTGAAGTCAGGTGGGCAGTGATGGGATGGGGAGTAGCAGAATAATTACTTTTTTGTGATAAATACCAGTAGTAACTTAACACGTTCATTTTTCAATTCTAGTAATCTGTTATTATTCACTTTTTAAGTGTTGTCACTTTTTCTTTCACTTTTTTTTGTTGTTTTTCATGTCTTGTTAAAGCAAATTTTACAAAAAAAAATTGAAAAAAGTGAAAATCCGGTGGCATCTTGTACAGATAAAACTGCTGCTAATTGAAAAAATGCAAACCAGTATGCTTGATGTAAATGAGATTGGTTCAGTAGGTTGTTGTTTTAAAACATTTTAAAACAACGAACATCAACACACATTGTCACATGTCTATGACATGTATTTGAAGTGGGTAACGCAAAAGTACTCTAACAAGTTACTTTTAAAAGAAGTAACTAACGCAACTAGTTACTTTTTAAGATAAGTAATAAAGTAGTTTTAAGAGATGTTTGGCTCTCAGAGCTCCGAGTAAAATGAAGAGTCTCAATCTGCTCATGTGACTCACTCACCTGCAAATAGTTCCTATATTTAGAAAGAAAAGTCTGCCAAAACACTGCACTTTGTACTTTTTTGCACTTTGCCACACGATAAACATCAAACTAAGGATCATGATCTTGTGAAAACTGATTTTCACAAGTGCAGGCCTCATACATGCTTTTGCCTTTTGACTCACAGAACTAGAATAATCCATTCCAAGGCTGAATATGAGGTTGTAGCCTTGATAAAGAACTGGAGGAGTTGGCATTAAGGTTACAGATGGAGGCTTATAAAACAAAAGTTTGCCAATATGAACCCCAGAATGGTTGGGAAATGTGAATGAGAAACGCTCTCCCAGCTTGGCAGAAACTGCTCATGGGCATCTCAACAGTTACTGGCCAGCTGGACTGTTCAGTGGCCAACAGTGGGAGATGCTAAAAAAAAAAACAGATAAAGGTTAGAAATATTCACAGGGTGCTGAGCAAGAGCAGTGTGGGATTTTCCTCAGTCGTATTTAACACTTCAAACATTGAGTTTTATATATAATCAAAATTTTACCCACCTGATTTGTGTTTTGGGCCAAAGCTGGATCGGCCATGATGTCATGTGAGATTAACCAATAGCAGGTGCCCACAGTGGGAAGTTGACCAGCCTGCATGCCACTCTCTGTCTCTAATTGGCCAAAATCCCACAGGATCCATGCTAAGCTGAAGCTGATGTCTAGATGACGTAGCAACACTCACCACTGCATTATGGGAGTGAGTGTATGTGTGTGTGTGTGTGTGTGTGTGTGTGTGTGGGTGTGTGAAAACATGTGTTTAGGATTATCCCCAGCCAGTTTTGGGTTGGTTAGTGCAGATGTGAAAGTTGCTTGCTGTGCAGTGTGCAGGCACAGTTAGTTATAAACTGATTATCCCATAAATAGCTTTCCATGGCAGCTTCTTGCTCAACATAATGTGACTTTCTTCTCATCCTGTAACTGTCAGGTAAAAGGTTTTGGCTGTGAGGGAAAACTCTCCTGATAAGATACTGTAGCATTCAGATTTTGACTTCAGGGAGACGTCTGTTTTCCTAATGGACAGTTGTTGAAACTAGGCCAACTACGCCAAACACTGCGCTCTGGTCAGTAGGTAATCTTTATACAAAATGTCTATCCAAAGGAATGGGTTTGAATTCAATAAAGTTGACAATCTTGCAATGTTTTAGTTAATTTCATAGAGGACATGCGATCCATGTACTTTGAATAGGAAAACTGTTTAAACTAATTAATCACTTCATACCGCATGTAGTGCTGCATATACAATATTTTATACTTAATGATGTGGAAAGTAAGCCTATTTTCAATGAACCCACAAAGTGCCTTGTAATTACTGTACAAATTGAGTTTCTTGGTTAAGCATTTCGAGTCAGAAGGAAAATTAGAAGTAGATGGAACTGCTACTATTTTTGGTTCTGGCTGGTAAGTTTGTCAAACCAGTTCATTTGAAGTCAAACTAAGCAACATCATTGGTGGAAATCTCCTCTACAGGCTTCTTCAGCAGGTGTTTGGTGTAGTCTGAAAGTTTTCCTAGTTTATATTTGGCTGGTAAAATAATGAAAGAGGCTAGTGATTTTCAGAGTCAAGTTGGCATTATGAATGATGTACAATAAAGAGCTGTCTGTCTCACTTCAGGTCGGTTGCCCTTTCTCTAAGTGAGTTATGTCTTCCTCTGCCCTCCCTGACTGAACCCTTACACTTACACTTAACAGGCTATATATAATACTTTCACATCATTTGGAAGGCTTGGGAAATCCCCATAATCGCTGATCTGTGTGACCCTTTAATGCACAGACTTTGTGGTTAGCTTCTCTCAACAAAAAAGCTCCCTCGTTATGAATCTGCTGTGACAGGCCACCCTCAAGAGAGCGCTGTGTGGAGCAACATAGAGGCTGGCTCCCTTGTGAAGCCGATTCATGTGAAGTTAATGGTCTCATAGCTGCTGCTCAATTCCCTTCAGGCTATTTCAGTCTATGGGAACTGAATTATCAGCAGTTTTTCCATTAATTTTACCCACTCCCTCAGACTCAGAGACACTGAATTTGTAGAAAATAGGAATCCAATATTAGTGAAACCACTTGTGGTTAATGGACTGGACTGGAGTCAGCAGTGTGCCGATTTATGCATTGAGGTCTGTGGTTTACCATTTGACCCAGAGTCTCAGTGTGGTTTAGGGTTTGTTGTTCCAGCACATTATGACCAGAGGCTCTTATCATGGTTCAGTTAGTTAGTGAGGCTCACTGATTGAAAGGGGTTTTCTAACTTTCTGCACTTCCTGCACTGTAAAATTAATGCATCCTAACAAGTTAATTTAATCTTGAATTTGGTCTTAAAATCTCTAAACTTCCTCTTAACCTAACTAGAAAAAAAACTGACATAACTTCATCTGGCTACAATATGAGAAATAGCTCATTTGTCTACTGGCAACTCTGCACTCCTGTGGAGAGTTACTGTATGTTCACATAGACTGTTAAAGCTTTGCAGATGGCCTGTCATCCAAATAACATCAATCCTGTGGTCACAGTTTATAAACGGAACACAAAGAACCATTAATCACTTCAACAATTTCTATATTTTCATTTCCAAAGAACTTTGCTGATTTGCTGATCATTTCTGTGCTTCAAACTGACAGCTTGGGAACTCATGCTGCCTTCAAGTGCTCCTCGTAAACTCCCACTTCTGAGACTGTAAAACGTAAATTCGACCTGTTGTGCATTCAAGTGCTTTTGGTCAGAAATTATAACAAAATTGATGCCATAACAAAAATATTTTTTTGTTGGCTGATGTTTTACTTTAGGAATACAGGTTGACTTGAATTTGAACAAAGATTGAAAATAGAAACATACAGCAATAACAGTTATTTACTATATAACACACAGTAATAATTGAACCTACATCATTGTTTACATCAGTTACATGCTGTCTGCTCCCGAACTCATAAATTTGGTATTTACGACAGCACTTGAAGGCAACGTCAGTCCATAGTCTGATTTTTAAAAAAAGCACCTTCATCTTCCTGCCTGTGAATCTTGATTTCCTCTCTCTCCTCCCGTTGCAGAGGACAGCGGCATCTCTCTGCTGCAGCTAATCGGAGACCCGCCGCCGAATGAGATCACCAGGCTGTACGGGCCGGGCGGCACCGCGGCGTACCTCTTCACCCCGGCGGCGGCGTGGGGCCAGCCGGCTCTAGCCCACGTCCCCAACCCCTTCTACCGCCACTTCTCCCTCCTCTTCCACGTCAAGCCCTCCACCCCCGCCGCCTCCGTCCTCTTCTCCATCACCGACGGCTCCCAGAGGTTCATGTACGTCGGCGTCAAGCTGAGCGAGGCGCGGTCCGGCCGCCGGAGGGTGCAGTTCTTCTACACCGAGCCCGACTCGGAGGCTTCGTACGAGGCGGCCAGCTTCGAGATGCCGAGCCTGGAGGACAGCTGGAGCCGCTTCTCCCTGTCCGTCTTCGAGGACCAAGTGACTTTCTACCAGGGCTGCGACTCGGAGCCTCAGGTGGTGAAGTTCGAGCGCTCGCCGGATGACATGGACCTGGACGCCGGGGCGGGGATCTTTGTGGGTCAGGCGGGAGGAGCCGACCCTGATAAGTTCCAGGTAATGTATGATCTACAAATGAATGTATGAATCATGAATTGAATCTTTATTGTGGACCATTATCAAGAGTATTTACCTGAACTGTGTTTATTTGTGTGTTTTTCTTTCACTGTTTGTAATAAGGAGGTCTAATTTTGTTATGCATATTCAAGTGTCTTAGGACAAAGGACAATTGCATTACCTATGAAAAGCAGCCTTGTTTTTAGCTCCATGACATTTTTTTTTATATTATCCAATGGGTTTTGAAAGGGTAATGAAGGTTAGGTGAGGTTCTGGGTAATGAAGTACTTCAAACTTTCAAAAATTCAAGAAGTGATCTCCTGCTGCCACATGGGGCCGCCAGCGAGTGAAATTACCTAGTGCAGCTTTAATGTGCACAAATGTGTAGAAAAGTAACATAAAACTGATGCTGTCCCAAACTAGATACATGGATGTGATGAAAATTACACTTCATAGTGTATTCCTTAACTCTTAGATAAATTAAGCTCTGTACCATTTTCAGCTGAAAAAGAGGCCAAATTTTATACAGTTGAATTCATTCATTTAATTCCAAAATAAGATATCAACCATTGGGAAAAATTGTCACCTACTTTTATATAATAATCAGTAGCAAATTTTAACATTTAAACACATTGTGTTCTAACTAAAATATAGTCAGTAACTTAACATGCCTTTGGTGAACAAAATGGTCACTTTTACAGACTGGATCCTCTCGTATTTTAGAGATACTGAACAATGAACGTAATTGTTTTTTTGCCAAACTAGCTCTTGGGAGAGAAGTCAATTATCTAACCGTAAAACTGAAGAGCACCGAGAGAGGAAATGCTCCAGCGCTGAAGAGAAGATATTTCCTGGTCATATTTCTAAACACAGACAGAGATGAGTGAAAAACAGAAAGGAATCCCCGTCCAAATATCTCCCAGAGGGCATGGAAAAGTCAGAATAGTACACTGTGTGCTAAAAGAGCAGGTGTGAGTGTGTGAGTGTGTGTGTGTGTGTGTGTTTGTGTGTGTGTGTGTGTGTGTGGTATGTGCTTGAATGTCTGTGCATTTTTTAACCTAACCTCTTTAATTTCTCCCTGTGGCATCTCACCGCAGGTTTTGTGTCTGGGTCACTGGCAACAAGGCAGGCAGACACAACCCTCCCTCTCCCTGTGAAACTATTACTTCTCCTCTCTCACCTTTGACCCCTGACCCTTGGCCTGCACCCAGTCAGTGACCACATGTGATGGTCACATGGGCTTTGAAGTTGGAAAAGTGGGGAGTCATGTTCATTAAAAGTCCAAATTCAAATTCGCCCAACTACTTTTTTGGCGAACTTAAGATTGCCTGAAGCCCCAAATGAAAAGGGTTTGCAGTTCTGGGTGCTATTCTATTCTATTCTATTCTATTCTATTCTATTCTATTCTATTCTATTCTGTTCTATTCTATTCTATTCTGTTCTATTCTATTCTGTCATTTGATACCTTTCTATTCTCTAGCCTAGCGTTATTCTCTATGGCAGGGTATTCTCACTGATAGAGAAAATTCAAGTCGCACACTCTTTTCTCTTAGTTTTGTGCTTTATCCTACCAGACATTTGGGATAAACTGGATAAATAAAGCATGAAACTAAAAGAAAAGAGTAGAGTGTGCGAGTTGAATTTTCTTTTTTAAGTGGAAGTGTTACAAAAGCCTCAGTGTAGGATATTCTCACTGGTCAAGCGTCATTAAAGTCCACCTGGAGCCTGTGTCGTGTTTAGCAGCAGGCTCCGCTGCGCATGGTGTAGGAACATGGGCCCGTGCAGAATAAGATTAGGAAGATCGTCCCGGGACAGAGCGGCGAAGGCAGCTGACACAATACTCTGCTGCGGCATGAGTCACTTCTCTGCCTCTCTCATACTTTCCATCTCTTCGGAGGCTTCAGGGGAAAACATATTTCACGACTGGATGGAAGATAAGAGTTAACTACTGTGAGTTTTTGTCACTTAGTGAAAAAACTCATTCACTGTGTGTGTGTGTGTGTGTGTGTGTGTGTGTGTGTGTGTGTGTGTGTGTGTGTGTGTGTGTGTGTGTGTGTGTAGGGTTCGATCGCAGAGCTGAAAGTGGTGGGAAACCCTCGGGCAGCGGAGCGTTTGTGTGACGATGAGGACGATTCTGACGCTGTGAGTATTTGTGTATTTGATATTTCATTCAAAGGCAAGCTTCACTGTCAAAATACTGTTATCGAATGTTTCTCTCTCTCTCTCTCTCTCTCTCTCTCTCTCTCTCTCTCTCTCTCAGGCGTCTGGTGACTTTGGCAGTGGTGATGGAGAGAGGAGACAGACCAGTCACACTGTGAAGGTCTTTATCATCATCAGTTTCTCTTTTCATTTCGGCCAACTTTCAGATCTATCCAGTATGACCTTCAGCAGTAATTTAATTTTAGAGTACATGAATGAGGATGTAAGTTCAGTGGTCAAAACCCCACATCAAAGTGACTCACAACTCCCCTAATGGAGGCATGAATCATCAGAATGGTGATCTCTGATACCAAATAATGATTTATATTTTCCCTTTTCAGGCTGTTTTACTGATTCATTGTTGGAAGAAGCCTAGAGGCTGCAAATATTCAGCGGTTCACAAGAAAAAGGCTTTCATCACAAGGATTAAAAACATGATAATACTGTAAATGTGTAGATTAGATATGTATTTTTTTCTACATTGCATAAAACATCTATAATCACTTTCAATTGTGACCATCTGGTGTGCTGCAACTAGGGTTGTTATTGTCTTTTTTATTCAATATCGAATATCACAGTCTGGAATACCTGCAGTTAAATTAGATTTTATCGATTCATTTACTTGTTCAATTATGAGTTTTGTAAGTTAATTCTTAATTTAAAGGTAGCAAGTGGGTTCCCCTGCCTTAAAGAGCCGCTAACCCCAAAAGAATTATGGTAATATGAGTTTCAATGGAGAGTTTTAGTGTCCCACGATGCTCTAAATGCCGTTTCAGAGGCTTTTCCACCCTGACAAGAATAAAAGACACTGGAGACTTGTAATTTTTTGGCATGAAAATTGAAAAATGTAAAGATTGTGAATATGGCACAACATATCAGCAGCTTCAATACAAAAATATCAGTATCAGACATCAAAAACCTCATATCAGTTGAACCCTAGTTGCAGGTTGAGGACCACTGACATAGGCAACGTTCTTGAATGTAAAAACAAATCAGTGCAATAATCTGATATGGGAGATTCACACTGGGAATCTATGCTGGCAGTTGAAAACTCAAGGGGTAAAGTGGCTGCAGATGTTTTGAACCATCCTATTCTATTCTATTCTATTCTATTCTATTCTATTCTATTCTATCCTAGACCACCCCTGCGTCCCTGCAGCCGGTGCCAGAACCCCCACTGACATCTTCACAGGGAACCAGACTCACAGATGCAGGTAGGAGCGCTTCATTACCAGCGGTGAAATCACTTAACGACTGCAAATCTCCAAAGATTCACCTATAAGCACGCATGGCTGCCAAGATACTCATCAAAGCAAAAAAAAAACAAAAAAAAACAAACAGTGGGGGAAATTGTAATGGAAGTTTTTAATCATACCACAGCAGCCGTTGCTATAAAATCATCCCAGAATAGCTGTGAAGTCATTTGTGTTAGAAATATGCACATTATAGCGCTTGTCTGGGCTTGAAAGTCTGGGGGGTTTTGCCAGGGAGTTTCAGCATGCCAGGGTGAAGTCAAGCTCTCTAGCTCCCTCCAGTGGACAGTATAGGAGGTAATGCATTTTACCCTGGTCACAAAATACTGTGCATTGATATTGTTGTATGTAAATCAGCCTTGCAAAACAGACAACTTTAAAGACAACTGGCTCACAAGATTTAAGGGAAACTGTCTGAATGCAGTTCTGGGTTTAAAGTCATGTTTACAATATGTTTATAGCCATAGACATTGATGAGTGAAACGTCAAAATAAAGCCCAAATGCAGTGGTGGAAAGAGTACAAAAATATCCGACTCAAATAGAAGTATTGTTACTTTGCTGATATTTTGCCTAAGTAGATGTAACAGTACTGGTGTAAAAATCTACTGAAGTAAAAGTAAAATGTCCTCAGAGTAAAAAAGTTACTGAGTTACTTCTTAGAAAAGAGAGCAGTTAGATGTGATTTTTTTCCATGCGACTCTAAAAGAATGAAAGGACAGAATTCAAACTGGATTCTTTTAATTGGATAATTTAGAAATTACAAAATAAACGCAAGGTAATGCCAGATTTCTCTTCTCACTGCGAACGGCTCCACAGTTTTTAAATTTATCACGGTCCAGTTTCTGATGCTGATAGACACAAAATTTTACTCTGTAATGGATGTGATTTAAAATGTAGTGAAGTATACAATACTTCAGTGAAAACATGCTTAAGTAAAAGTAAAATTACTAACTTCACAAAAAGTTCACAAAAAAGCTACTCAATTACAGTAACATGAGTAAATGTAATTAGTTACTTCCACACTTGCCCAAATACACTGATTAAGTCTTTATACACTAAATCAGTGTATTTGGGCAAATTCTCTAAGTCTTTATACATTAAGAGAATTGTATTCAGTGTTGCTCTGAAACAAGAACGCTTTTCTTCAGACTTTCTTTTCTTAAGACATTCAGACAGACATTAACAAGGCGTTACAAGCCTCGCTCTGCAAGCCGACACTTGCAGCCTTCACGCAGCCGCTGAAAGACAACCGAGGTAAAGTCGTGTTTGTGTTGCATCTGTGTTGACTTTAGACAGCAGGCATCATCAGCCTTCGGTGGAGTTCAGGCCTGGATCGCCGGGTCCAAAAGGTGGGTGGCTGGGTGGGAAAGGGATCCTGGCCATCCTATCACAGCATAGAATGAGCGTTGTGTATTAATACAGTGTGTCATCGTGTTGAGTGGAGCATGGCACTCGGCATGGAGCTGTGGGCTGTGGGCATGTTGGTGGAGGGCGGTTGGCATCTCGATGTTCCAGTACAATCCGTGGCTGCTTCATGTGAAAACCTCGTAACTCCCATTTTGGTGGTTTTTCATGTTTTAACTTCCCTTGAAGGAGTCGATGCTTCTCTGTGGGTTGAGGGGATTCTGCCACTTTTAGGTCTTATGAAAGCCTTTCAAAATCAGTTCCATAAAGTCAAAAGTCAAATGAAAACAAGATGGATTTAGTGAAAAGTTGATGATATGTTGATCCATCATGAATCGTCCTTGGAGAAGCTGGAAGTGCAAGCACCCCAATTCTCTTTCTTCGGTTTATCTTGGTTAAACACTGTCCCACTTGGAATATTTCCAAAGTTATTTGGATCTCTTTTACATTAGGTTCAATTTTAAAACACTTGAATGAATACAAATCAATGAATACAAAATAAAACACTAATAAAAACATATACATATACAGTTTCACTAGATGCTTTATGGACAAAGACATGGAGTATGGTGTTGGATGGGTGTACGTATGTGTACATCTATGTATAGAGAGAAATTGTACCATTGAGAAACAAGAGATAATAGTTATTCCTTATACAATAGCGCCCTCTACAGAACGTATTGCTACACTGCTTCCACTGACTGAACCATGCCTGTCAACTCCACCAGGTGGTATAAAAGCCAACTGAGGGAAAGAAATCAACTTACTGTTGTAATACAGCCAGATTCACTTTGTATCCACATCAGTATCAATATTGATAAGAGCAAAAGATCTAATTTAGCAGTTTGCTCAGTTTCTTTCATTTCAGGCTTCTGTTTTCAGAGAGTGGGGTTTTGCTTGTGGTGCGGTTCTGTGCTTTCAAGTTTTAACGATTGCTGTTATGATCCTCATGATGTTTACATTTATGAATGTGGTGATGGTGATGATAATGATGACTGGAGTGATGATGCTGATGTTCCTCACTGGATCACTGTGAGCAGGTTCATGCACAAATGGGGTCAGAGTTTTGCTCAGTGGTTTGAGAAAGATCCCAATATGATTGTTAGGATACTTGGGTTAGTCATACAGTAATATTATTATTCTTTATATTTTGGAATACATACTGTTGTGATTTGATACTTCAATATGTGCCAATTTATATTTCTGTTTCACTTTCATTTGACTTTGGTATTTTAACTTTTAGCTTTAATTGACATCAGCAAAAAGCATACAAATACAATAGCACAAGCAAAGCAAATACAATATTATATAAATGCCAAAATCAAATGTACTCAGCAAATCTTAATCTCTTCTGTGAAAGCCACAAATGAAGTGCTAGATAAACTTAAACACAACGCAAACGTTTTTCAAGAACATCCTCTGCTTGAACACCATTAAGTTGCCTTTCATTAACAGCCTTAAAGCAGAAACTGAAATATCAATACAATGTTTCAAGATGTTACAAGATCATGGGGGTAAATTATGGCAATAATGCAGCTTCCCCTTCATTTGGAGTGAGCACACGCGCCTCCACAGGCCCGTTCACATCCCGGATCATTAAAGGCACAATTCATCAAAAATCAACTCAAATGCAACTGAATATATTTCCTGTGACATTCCAAAATGTTTAAGTGAGTGATTTTGTTCTTAAAGTGCATGAAATATGTGTTTCAACCACGAAGCACAGAGGAAGAATGCTGCCATCGCTTCAAAGTTACAGTTGGCAACACTTTACTGTGGCTTTATTCCAGTGTGTAATCTATTACATCATGTTTTCTTACAATGGTGTTTTAATGAAGCCATTTGAATGGTGTGCTACACTGCTATAAGTATATTATGTATAAGGGAGGCCATTGTAAAGTGTTACCTTATAGTTATATATAGTTATAGAGAGTGTTGCATCTATACAGGTAAAAAAAAAAAGTGGAAAAGGGCAAGTCTTCAAAAACTCAACTCTTAGAAAATCTTTGCATTGCTAAGGCATTGCAAAAACAATAAGCATTGTAAGCATCTTTTTAAGTATTTAGCAATACATTAGCCAAGAGAAATCAAGGGTTTTAAGGTTTTTTTGTAATTTTTTAAGAGTTAAGTGTCTTTGATTCATTAAGGTTTTACCCTCTTTAGTTTTTTAAATACACAAAATAGGTGTTAAATTTAAACTAAGCCATATTTAAGCATTGTTAATAATCATGTGATATCGACGCATCATTCCAAAATTGTGGGATGTATTACTGAATCCCGAGCCAACCCCGTGAAAAATACTGCTTGTCCTCCAGGTTCCACCGGTGCTAAAGGAGATAAAGGGGACAGAGGGGACAAAGGCAGCGCGGGGGACAGAGGCCCCGCAGGGCCCAAAGGAGATTCGGGTTCCGGCTCCGGCTCCGGCTCCGGTTCCTCCTCACAAGGTGGAGAACGAGGACAGAAGGTAGAACGTCTGCATGTTTGTGTGCATGAATGGGCATGAACTACAACAGACAGATAACTGAAATATGATAGACATAGTAATCTCTCTTATTTTCTTATTTCAGGGTGACAAAGGCACAAAGGTATGTCATCTTTATTCAAACTCTGGAGCGTTTCCTCCTTTAGTTCAGTTTATTGAGAACGATTCCATTTGAACTTGGGTGCGCACCCAATAACTGCATCAAACCAGTGTGAAATGTGGCTCTCCCTCCTCTTTGTTGTGCAGTTCACTAGGACTGAGAACATAATCTGAAACAGCTAAGACGAACAGACAACAAAACAAAATCAGTCAATCAAACAGGACCTAAATCCAAAACACACTCAGTTTTAAGGGTTGAAGGAGATGGATGTTGACATCTGAGAGTCAGAAGTTCTTCATCCTTGGAAAGACTAGCAGAACAAAATCATATTCAGCTATTTCTTCATGTATTCTTAGCTGGTATGGACATCAGAGAGGGTAAATAAAAGGGTGCAGACAAGTCCATCATGCTGAGCTAAAGTTACAGGAACTGGAATCAGATTTGTTTTGACTCCGCCCCGCTGCCAAACTCTCTAACCTGGCAGGATGACAGGTGACCAAAACTCTGTCCAATAAACAAGCTGCTTGTGAGTCATGTGACTTTTGTTTACGAGCTCTGGTTCACTTGTATTTGGGCAGCGTAAAACTAAATGAACCAAACACAAAAATGCAACAAACTTTTCCACTGGTCCCACAGGTGTGATCGCACCCTAACCAGCTGACAGTTAATTTTCCAGTCCATTCTCAAACTGAATATCTTTGCTCACTTGTTAATTCCCTCCTCTCTCTCACCAGGGTAGTTCAGGGTTTGGATACCCTGGTAATAAAGGCGACCGGGGGCCTCCTGGGCCCCCGGGGCCCCCCGGTTCTCCGGGACCCGCAGCTCAGGTGGTCCGGCTCGGGGACGGCTCCGTGGTTCAGCAGGTGTCTGGACCCCCGGGGCCGATGGGACCGCCAGGGATAGAGGGGCCCGCGGGACCCCCGGGACCCGAGGGGGAGGCTGTGAGTACCAGAGACAGATGTGGCTAAATCCTGAATTCTGCAAATATTCCACATTTTTATGATAAGAGTTACTCACTGATGTTGCATTATCCCTCAGGGCGATCCAGGAGAGGATGGAAAAGCTGTAAGTTTGTATTTTTTTTATTCATTAGATTTAGATATTTAGATAAAAACATAATTAGTTGCGGTCTCTTAGCTGTAAAAATCACTGCTTTCATTTTGTTTTTGGCTTCCATTCCCAGGGTCCCGCTGGGCCTCGAGGGTTCCCAGGAACACCAGGAAATCCTGGCACTAAAGGGCCAAAGGTAAAAAAACATTTTATATTATCTGCAAAAATGTGAGATTTTTGATGTATTTCAGGTCCACATAAATTAATGCAACGTAAATTATGTGGACCAGATCTTCTTCTGATGCAAAATTTCTGAGAAATGTTCGGATGAAATAGACGGTGAACTGTTATGGTTTTATATCCTATTGATTTGTGCAGGATGATAATGTTTGACCTCTGGATCTTTCCAGGGCGACAAAGGCGAGGGTCACCCAGGACCCCGGGGCCCCCCAGGACCTCCTGGACCTCCTGGACCTGGGACTGGTCCAGGAGGTGACCGCCCAGTACGCACCGCCCGCTCTTCAAACACACTCTTCTTACAGCAGTTACATTTTTTTTTTAAGTCTCACATGTCATTTTCTTTTGCTTATTTTGTTTCTTTAGACATTTGTTGACATGGAGGGCTCAGGATACCCCGATCTGGAGAAATTGCGGGTACGCTGATTATCGTACAAAAATCTGATAGGGTTATATTAAACTCAAAAAGAAGCAAAAATTAAAATTTTGTCTGTGGTTGTCCAGGGTCTTCGTGGCCTCCCAGGCCCCCCTGGCCCTCCTGGGCCCCCTGGTAGATCAGTGGCAATGGGACCCAACGGGCCGGTAGCCTTCGGACCTCCTGGACCACCAGGACAGGACGGAGCGCCCGGTCTACCAGTGAGTTTCTCTGCTTTCTTTGATTGTGAAATTGTCTAATATTATAGCAATTTTAAGGGTGCAATGTGTATAAGGTTTGGAATCACCAAACAGCATCCAGTATGATATTATCACAATACTTGAGCCGCAATACAAAAATACTGCCATTCTTAATGTTCTGTGACTCCTGTGAACCATTATTCTCATTTGAATACAGTACAAATTTGCAACAACATGCCTTAGAGCACTAAAATTTCAATAAAATACCACAAATCCCTTCAAGATTTCAGACTTCCAAGCATTCTTTCAATGATATTTTTCCATTGTAAAGGATATTCTGTATGACTTTCTTAGTTCCTCAGTTTAGCTTGCTGACAGAGATGAACTGAACGTGTGTTACAGGCCGTCTCACTGATTCTCTGATTGTGTGAATTGTTTCAGGGGCCCCCAGGTCCCCTCGGCCGACCAGGTCTGCCTGGACCACAAGGAGCCAAGGTGAGGAAGCAGTTTGAAGTAGATCACAGTCAGTCAGGGGATTTGACCCGGCAACCTTCTGGTCAAAGCCTACTGCGGCCTCAATGGATGATCTGCCCAGTTACAGTTGATCTGATTGTACTCTTTCTATTGAACCTGCATTTTACTGCTTGGTCTTGCCTGTGAGTCCTGTTGAGGAAAAGATAAGTAGAATGTATCATGTTATCATGTTTTCTTCAATGCATCCCATCCCTCCAGGGTGATTGTGGGGAGCTCGGTCTTCCAGGGGCGGCTGGAGAAAAGGTGAGTCAAACCAGTTCATTTTTATCCTTACTTCAAACTGAAAGCTGTGGCTTTGTCTTTTAAAAGCATGAATGATGTCAAGTCAAGTCAAATTTATTTGTAGAGCACATTTCATACAGAAAGCAACACAATGTGCTTCACAAGGCCAGTGAATCACGATGTGAATCCAGGTTTTCTCAGATTTTCTCCTCCGTGTTTGCCCTCCTCCAGCAAGACTCGCAGGGCTCCAGCTTCTTCAGCGGTCTGCTGACTTACTTTAACCCTTCCACTCCGGTGTCTAACGGGTCGCAGGTACTGGGTCTCTGCTTTGGTGATTCCATTTTTTCTACTCAGCAGTTCCCATTTCCCTACTTGTTTGTTCTTCAACTCTAACTTTGAATGAAAATCCAGGCTTTCAAACCTGAGTTATTTCCTTCGCTTGTTAGATTTCTTGAATCCCTTTTCAACTACTTCAACTACTTTGATGGTTTGTTTGAATCTTCAGCTGCTCCTCATCGTCACCTGCTTACCTTCACTTTCTTGTGTTTTTGATCGTTTAACTCTACGAGACTTTTACCGCACTCTGCACACATCTCTGGATTTTTTTGCCGTCAGACTTTACTCATTCATCCGCCTCATCCTACTACTTGTGCTAACACCAGAAGCATCTAGTTTTATACGCACTCTTTAAAAAGGACGTCTGTCAATAACAACACAACAACGCAGTCGGCCCTTTTTAAAAGTGTAGTTCACCAGAGAGACATAGGTCTTTAACACCCACATGCTTTTCCTCGTCACCCCAGGGTGCCCACGGTAACCCAGGACAGCCGGGTCAACCAGGACAGGGTGGGCTGGCAGGGCTTCCGGGTCCCATGGGACCCGTCGGGCCCCCAGGACCGCCCGGGCCGCCGGGACCGCCGTACCGAGCTGGCTATGTGAGTATGGGTTAAACAAGTTCACTTAGTTTGGTTTGTTCTGACTTAATCCGAACTATCCATAGGAAACGACCCCATTACAAGGTTTTATGGGTATAAGGAGATGGATCATTATCTTAACTGGCATCAACAGAAAAAGTTAATTGTGGCAAAGAGTGCAGACAAGTCCATCATGCTTAGCTAAAGTTACAGGGACTGGAATCAGATTTGTTTTGACTCTCCACTGCCAAAATCTTTAACCTGGCAGGATGACAGCCAAGACTCACCAAAACTCTGTCCAATAAACAAGCTTCTTCTGAGTCATGTGACTTTTGTTGACAAGACCTGTTTCACTGTAATTGGGCAACTAACCAAATATAAAAATGCGTCAAATGAAACTTTTCCACTATGGTTCAGACAAAAGAAAACAAACTGTAGGTGTGATCACACCTTTAGAAATTACTTTATACATGGAGCCTTAGCCCTCTGGATGGATGGATGGATGGATGGATAGATGGATGGATGGATGGATGGATGGATGGTTTGTTTATAGGGAAGATCTTCTCCATTTACAGTCCCTCTCCTCTCTCTGTAGGGTGACCAGGAGGGATCTGGAGTGACCAATGGCGTGCCTGGAGTCAGAGGCCTACAAGGACCACAGGTAGCCAATCACTGCCTCTCTCTCACCCACAGGTGACATCACAGTAGGTTCACTGCCTCATGCTGTCCTGTGTTGTGTGTTGCAGGGTCCACCTGGTATCGCAGGCCTGCCAGTAAGTCTCTCTCTCTCTCTCTCTCTCTCTCTCTCTCTCTCTCTCTCTCTCTCTCTCTCTCTCTCTCTCCTCTCTCTCTCTTTCTCTCTCTCTCTCTCTCTCTCTCTCTCTCTCTCTCTCTCTCTCTCAGTAGTAGAGCAGTAGTAGTAGTTGTAAATCCACCTTATCTCCTAACCTTTTTATTTGCAGAATATTCTGTATTCTGTATCTTTATAATGTAAATTGATAGTATACAGTACATCAATGTAAGTAATATCAAACTGATGTAAGTTATATATGACTAAAAAAACATAAATTAATGCTTCTCTGAAAGTATTGTTCATGTGTGTCTATATTGGTGGTTGTTTTCTGTATGATGATGATAGAAAGTGGGTCATAACTTACCCTCCTTTTTATTTACCACTCCATCACTGAGTGTACTTATTAGTAATTTTTAGTATTATGATTTCTAGGGGAAGCCAGGTTTCCCAGGCATCCCTGGAGAGAAAGGAACAGAAGGACCACGAGGCCCACCTGGAGTTCCGGGCATGGACGGATTCCCTGGGAAATGGGTAGGAAGCCAGCTGAACTCTGGGTTTTGTATTTCAGTTGCAGTTGTTTACCTTATAACCATATGTCAGTAATACACCATTATACTCCTTACTGTAGTCCAGTAGCAATATACCATATTCCAGTATTACAGCAGTTTCTTTTCATGGTATTGATAACTTCTCATGCTCTATTTTTAGGGTGAGAAGGGAGACAGAGGAGAGAGAGGAGAGGCGGTGAGTAATCCTTTTTAACTTTAACTGAACTTCAACTTAACTTAACTTGACTCTCACTTGTAACAAGTGAAAACCATCTCACTCCATTGGCAATTTTTCATTGGCCATTTTTTCACTTTCAATTTAAATTTTTCAAATATAAGATTTTAAGACCCAATTCTAGTTTCAAATACTTGTGAAGACAGACATTTTTTGCAGTTTGGTCAGTTTGCTTCTGTTTTTTTTTTGTGTTTGTTTGTTCGTCCATCTGTCATGTATGATATCCCATCTTTGATCGGATTTTGACAAAACTTGGGGGAATGATGCGTCATTCTTACCACTTTGTTGTGGCATTTTCAAAACTAGAAGGCGCTCTTTAGAGCGCAAACCTCCCCCAAACACTGAACAAAATCTTCGACTTGCAAAGCTGCAGCCTCAATAACGTTTTATGTTTGTTTATCGTTTGCCTTACGGGTTCGATTTTCTGAGAAAATAGCATGCGACTGCAACTTGGAAGCCCTTGATGTCTGAATTTCCCATCAGCACATGAACGCAGCATAATAGTTATGGCTAAAAAAACAGTAATTGTCTAATGGCGTTATACAGGTTTACTGTTGCCTTGTTTCTTTTTCCTGTTGATCTTGTGTCTGTTTGTGACGCAGGGTTCGCCGGGGCGAGATGGCGGGCCACCTGGACCTCCAGGGCCTCCCGGACCTCCAGGACAGATCGTCCACCAGGCAGGAGGCGATGTGAGTCACAGAGATGCACCTGTCCTGCACACACCTGCACAGAAAATAACCCACATGCTAGCCTGCTACTGTAACTGCACCACTCACTCACTAAATGACTGATTCATGGATGTTTGTCTATAGTTAAAATAACAATCACTGACTTGCTCGATCAATGATTCACTTCCCTACTAACTGACCTAACTTTGTCTTGCTGTAGTATAACGACGTTTTTTGGAATGAAGCGTCGCAGGTGAGTGACACACCCTGTGGTCCCTAACCTGTCTCACCATTAACTTTACTCTGCCAGCACTTATTTTAGCATATATATAGAAGATGTGTTCTTTTTTCATGCGTTATTGTTCTCTTCTTTCCAGGGAGGACCTGGTATTCCAGGAAGAGCAGGATTCCCGGTGTGTATCTTGTGTCCATGCAGGTCATGTTTGGAAAAATACAATCGAAACAAAAACATTGGAGGGAATTTAAGTGTTTTATGTGTTGATCCAGGGACCCATGGGACCAAAGGGAGACAAAGGGGAGACGGGTCCTTCAGGGTATGCAGCAAAGGTAGATGAATCCTCTTTTTCATTCAATAATTGTGAATTTTACACTCTAAAAAAAACATGTTCATTGTGTTCTTGTTCTTCATTTTAGTAAGGCTGTATTCGAAGAAAACTGTATATCAATTTGGGGAAAAATTGATCGAAATTGTAGTATGGTATATGTATGTCTATGATGTAGACGTTGATGATGTAAACTAGACTAAATATAGGAGATCTAGTCTGTAAATGTCATTTTGTCAACTTATATTAACTCTTTTCTTTTAAAAAGTATCCTAACTATTTTTACTTTAGTGCTATCAATCATTTTTCAAGAGAAGTTCTTACATTTTTTCAAACATATGATGACTAGAAACTTTCTGTTTGTTGTGGATGTTTTGTTCAGGGAGAGAAAGGAGAGCCTGGCATCGTCATGGGTCCTGATGGAAGACCGATGTACCTGGGAGGGCTGGCAGGACAGCCGGTAAACAGCTCAGCACCTAGTTAGCAACCAGACAACCTTACATTAGGATGCATTCACCTTTTCATTTTACAGTAATACCTCAAACTGTACACATCCCCTCTCCTCTACTCACTCGCATTGCTCTCAAAAAACTTCAAATCAACTTGTTTTATTTCTTTTCCTAGCACATCTTCGGGTCCATCATTACAGACAAGTTTCACAGCCAAGCTTTGTTCAAATCCACAGAACTTTATTCTAAATTCTAGTGAAGATTACAGGGTTTCCGAAGACACCAAATATGTCATGCTGAATTGCTGGGAAATATGTATAAAATGATGCACAAAACATCTAGACTTTTTCCATCTAATGTGTGTGTCTGTTTCTAGGGAGAGAGTGGCCCCCCCGGCCCTGTGGGACCTCCTGTACGTACCGTATCCTCTTGAACTTTTGAAGTGTTGTGTTCATATTCAACAAGCTAACAGCAGAGCATCGGCTTAACAAACCTCTGTGAACCTTTTCCTCTCTAGGGTCAGTTTGGTCCCTCTGGTCAGAAGGGAGAGATCGGTCTTCCAGGCCGACCGGTGAGTAGGTTTCATCGACTTATCATGGTATCATGGTACATGGTATTCCAGCACAAATACATCACACCAACCCATCATAACACTTTAAAGTGTCAAGTTTTACCGGTTTAAAGTGCATTTCTTGTGGATGTCAAAAATGCACTTTACAGAGCAAATGTTATTATTATTATTAGTGTTCTTGCAATATTATTCAGATATCTTAATTTGCGTGAATTAGCTTTAGGCTAAGCTAAAATGTCTTAAGTTGTGAGTTTATACTTTTGCTTGCTGCATACACAGCTTTCTTAATGCAGCTTCCTCTGGTTTATTCTATAGGAGTGAAGAATAGAATTAGAATTAGAGTCTGAATCGACACCAGAAATTTGCACCAATCATTAACACCAATCTGTTCTTTTATGGTGATCTAGTGTAATAATCAGAATAATAATAATATGGATGGGAGGACTAAGTTCAGATCTTAAGACGATACACAGTTGTCAGAACGTTACTAGAAAATCCCTTTAGTTGTTATTGTAAATTATTACACAGCTTTGTTGAATACTCAATCCTGATTGGCTGATGAAGTCATCCGCAGGTTTTTTATTTCCCGTTTCACATCTTATCAAATCACTCCGCAGTCAAGAGGTCCGGTCGATTTTATTGATTTCTAATCAAATGAAGTAGCGAGACCTTGTTTCCAATATGACTTTTAATTTATTCAGAGAGCATGAAACTTTTCATCGCTGGTTAGAGACTGAACGGGAATTTTATTGGATTTGTTTACGTTGCCATGGTTACAGTTCTGCCACAGTGTAGCCATGGATGCTAGCTACAGGCGTTTCTATGGTTGCAGTCCTGCTGAACTGATTGGGGTTTTTTTGGTAGAAGTGTAAATTACTTTCGCTTGCAATAAAATCATTTTTAAGCATAATTTTGTATCAAATGATTAATGTCTTTGGTGAGTGGCGTTACTTTAATGTAATTCTGTGACGTGATGTTTTGTTTTAGGGGCGACCCGGGCTGAACGGTGCCAGAGGAGAGAAGGGAGACTCAGGCTCTGGAGCTGGATATGGATACCCAGTGAGTCTCACTGATCATTTTTTCATCATAGATCAAACGTCATGTTTCCCTTTTTCATGGTCCATTTGTAAAACTCATGCAGCTTGTATGATCAATCCATCAAAACACACTGAACACACAACAATCAATAATCACTATGCCTTGTATCCCAGGGTGCTCCAGGTCCACCAGGCCCTCCTGGACCTCCTGGACCTCCTGTTCCCCTCGACAGGTTCAGCGTGAGTAAAGACGTCACACATTTACCACACTGTAACATTTAATATCAGTTTCTCCTAACTTAGTGCTCAATAGCTGATCGCCTACTGACTGTTGAATAAAAGAAAAATTGATTAGGCAAGTATGGACTCAATGGAAACATTTTAATGGATCAAAACATAAAATTTTTAATAAGAAAAGATGAAACTGTATTGATCCCGGTTGGTAAATTATGTTGTTGCTGCAGCAAACGTAATAGGATTCAGCAAGGAAAAATACAAATGGAATATAAGAACAAAATACAATATAAAATAAGGAATAAACAAAACAATAAAGCAATAATATCTAATGTTAAGTAGACTGTAAGAAATATGGGGAAGGAGCATGTACAATTATGTACAGATGTTGCCAGCAGTCTCAGTACTAATATGACATTTTCCTAATCATCTTCGTTTTTGATTTCAGGGATATGATGAATTCTCCAGATATTATCCCAGTAAGTTAACTTTATATTGTAACTGGAATAAAGGATTGGGGGTAAAATTGTTTTAAATTAGCACAATAAGTTAATATGCTGTTCCTGTTTCTTTATAGATTCTAAAGGAGACAAAGGTGATCGGGGAACACCAGGGATACCCGGCATACCAGGTAGTTAAGCGGTTCCTCTGTCAATGCATACACAACAAGATGAAAAATTATGGGGTTTTTTAGTATGTTTTTTAAGTTTTTGTGATATATTTTCAGCATGTGCTCTTAAGCAAATTCAAAGCGGCACATTTGTTTTCTGTTCCAGGTCTCACCTCAAACTTTGACATTTACGCTTTCAAGGTAAGCCTCAACTCTAGAGACAAATACTTGTTTTATAGTTTCAGGATTATTTTAACCACAGAGGCTCAGAAACAGGAATTATTCAGCCAAAGAGAAGACCAGCTTTATTTCCATGCCATTCACCTGACTTCTTCTTTGATGCGATCAGTTTATAGGTGTGTGTGGATCAGTGTGGGTCCCTTTTTTTTTTAGCAGTGGGGTTTAGTTTGGTTTTGGTTCCATATCCAGGAGTTTGTGCAGGTTGTGGCATCAAAACTGTTCTTAATTTAATGCTTTATTATTGTGATTAAACCACTGCTTGTAAACATTGCCCATATAATTGTGTTTTGTAGAGAAATAGGACTAAATTATAATAACCTATTCTAATAACTATTCTTTAGCAGTAGTGGCAGTTTTCTTGCTGTTTCTTGTTGCTTTCTTTGTTTGTTTGTTTCCTTCTTTCTTTCTAACCACTGAAACACGTCATTATGGTAAAAATACTTGAGCATCAGTAAGCCTTTTGTGTGGACATTCCCATTATTGGAATAGTGTGCAGGTTTCTTGATGTTTCCTAATGTTTAACGGTCTCTCGCCCCCCGCTTCCATCCAGAATGAGATGAAAGGTGATCCAGGCAATCCAGGCCTGAAGGGAGAGAAGGGAGAGCCAGGCGGAGGATATTATGATCCTCGCTACGGAGGGAGCGGAGTCGGACCCCCGGGACCTCCGGTAAGAAGAAGAATGAAATAATGAAATATGAAAACTAAAAAACAATGGCTAACCCTTATTACCATGCAACATAGTGTCATGGAAAGTCACTAGAAAGAAATGATAGACTTTAGAAATTATATTATGTCAAGTGCAGATATAAATGTCACAGGGTCATATGGTGTTATAGTCAGGTTATAGACCAATCCCCCAAAAGTTAAAATTAATACTTGTCAATAAATAATAGAATATTTGAAGGGTTTAATTTCCAAACATAATACATCCATCTGAGAATAATGTTGCTACCTGAAATTTATCAGTCAACATTTCCAAAACACAAATAATTCTGACCTTGAAAACATCACTATTTTGTAAGCACATTTTGTAACCATAATGTGTTTTACTTTCATGCCAGCAGTCATTTTATCAGTCAGTGTCTTCTTCCAAATAATCTCATTTGACCAAATAAAGCTTCTACATACCAGTTATGTGTCATTTCCATTAGAGGAGGTTTGAATTCCACCTGTGAAATTCACTTCTGACTCCTGTGAAAGACTCATTTCTGTCCTTGTCCCATCAGGGCCCTAAAGGCGAACCCGTCATCGGCCCTCCAGGCCCCCAGGGGCCGCCTGGTCCCCCGGGTCGGGGCTATGACGGGCGGCCGGGAAACCCTGGACCACCGGGGCCGCCTGGACCTGCAGGATCCTCCCTGCCTGGGGCTTACAGAGGCACACAGAGTGAGTTACAGTCACACACAGACAAATATTCAATACGAAGTTTGTGTTCAGTCTGATTTGATTTCAGTTGACATGTGACCCTTTGATTTGCCAGCTATCAGTATTCCTGGACCCCCGGGACCACCTGGAGCACCTGGGATACCTGGACAGTCATCAGGGGTGAGTTCAACTCGTTTACACTGTCCAAGTTTTCATCGGTGTATCACTTTAGCTGGATTTGTTGTATGCTGTATGTGTGTGTGTGTATGTGTGTGTGTGTGCGTGTGTGCACATTCTTTTGAGTGTCAACCAGTATTTCATCACATTTGTAGTCGTCACAATTTCAAGTTTGATTTTGTTTGCTGGGCATTACCGATCACATACTAGCTTACATTTCACAGACTGTTTGGACTGGATTGGATAAGTCTAAAACATGGATTTCTATCTTGAACATACTAAATTGCATGTGTAACTTTAGTGTTTCTAGTGTAGTTTTGTGGGTAAACAGAATGATGCAAAGTGCCTGTACGTGTGTGTGTGTGTGTGTGTGTGTGTGTGTGTGTGTGTGTGTGTGTGTGTGTGCGTAGGTGACAGTGTTGAGGTCCTATGACACCATGACAGCCACAGCTAGAAGACAAGCCGAGGGGACTCTGGTCTACATTATAGACCAGACAGATCTCTACCTACGAGTCCGAGATGGAGTCCGCCAAGTCCAGGTGAAATATCCCCCTTTTGCTATGAACACAAAATCAGCAGGAGTGACACAAAATACAAGAATACTTTATATCTTCATATATATTTGATATTCAGTTTGCTTATATGTTTTCTCCTTTCATTTTTCAGCTCGGGAACTACATTGCTTTGCCCAGTGCAGATGTGAGTCTTTGTGATGAGATGAGAGATGAATTTAAGAATTTTACTGCTACAAATACCCAAATTGGAGTTTTTATCTTTGTCTTTTCATCATTTCATTTTTCATCAATCATACCCACAATTTGCAGGGTAACGAGGTTGCAGCTGTGGAGCCCCCACCGGTCGTCCACTATTCCCCGGATCACCAGTCCAACACAGATGACCGGTCTCAAAGACCACCAGAGGGCCAGACTCCTGTCCATCCGGATTCTGGGCATCCGTTACAGCCTGACACGCATCATCCAACACATCCGGACCATAGATCCCCATCGCAACCAGACCCACATTACCCATCGCAACCAGATCCACATCAGCCATCACAACCAGATCCTCGTTATCCATCGCAACCAGATCCTCGCTACCCATCGCAACCAGATCCACATCACCCATCGCAACCATATCCACATCACCCATCACAACCAGATCCTCGCTACCCATCGCAACCAGATCCACATCACCCATCGCAACCAGATCCTCGCTACCCATCGCAACCAGACCCTCGCTACCCATCGCAACCAGACCCTCGATACCCATCGCAACCAGACCCACGATACCCGCCGCCTACCGATCCGAGGTATCCGAGCTATTCTGACCGGTTAAACCAGCCGGACGGTAGGCAACCGGTCCATCCGGCCCAGGAACGCCCAGTCTACCCAGACCATCGCTACCCAGTCACCCCTCAGCGAAGGCCGAGTCCCCCCGAGCCCCAGACTCCAGTCCACCATCACAACTCAGGTCCAGGGGTAAGAGGAGCAACTTAGAAACACGCTCATACTCACATCTGAAGCAGTATTACCACTGGGCAAGATTGTTTTATAAAAATACACTCAATAAATATCATCATCCTTGTGTTTTATGGTTCTGGAATGGTGGTTCTTTTGTATTTTTGCATATATGTAGTCCCATCATTACTTATGGGAATTGTTGAACCTGCATTTTTAAACTTCTTCCCTATCATTTTGCAGGTCAGTGTAAGGGCAATCTCCCTAAAGTAAAAGTAACGTGATAAGGTGCAATTGTGAATTAATAGTTGATGGTTATCATTTATTGGTGGCCTGTTGGTTTAAGCCGCACTGTTCCCCCACAGCTCCACCTGATCGCCCTGAACAGCCCGAAGACAGGCGCGATGCAGGGCATCCGGGGAGCAGACTACCTGTGCTTCACCCAGGCCCGGGCCATCGGGATGAAGGGAACGTTCCGGGCCTTCCTGTCCTCCAGGCTCCAAGACCTCCACAGCATCGTCCGCAAGACCGACCGCGACCATCTGCCGATAGTCAACCTGAAGGTACAAGGGCTTATCAGCTGTTTAATTTGATCAATAGTCTGTGAAGCATCAATACACATATTTGATGTTTTTCTGAATAGATATTTGACTCTATTTGACTGTGATGTATACTTTAAGGTATATTGTTAGTATAATTAGGTATTCATTATTTGACTATTTGTCTATCAGCAGAATATCTCAAAAAGGACCAAGGAACAATTGATTAGATTTTGGTAGAGATCCAGATCTGGGATTTCCAGATGATTCGATGATTATAGTTTTTTTAGTCATAACTATGAAATTAACAGAGATGGAGACTTGATTTCAAATCCTAAGGGTATGTTAACTTAACAAATGGTTGTGTACCAGATATTTTTCCCTGATTGTGTTGTCTTGTCACTCTCCAACTCAGGACGAGGTTCTGTTTGACAGCTGGGACTCCATCTTCAGTGAGGGCAGAATGAAGGACAACGTGTCCGTCTACTCCTTCGACGGCAAGGACATCCTCAGGGACGATGCATGGTGAGCCACAGATCATGTTCCCTAAATGACCTTAACAAAATAACATCATCATGAACAGAGTCTGTCACAGTCTATACAACCTTGTTGTATAGTGATGGTAATTGTCATATCACATTCAGTTCATCGTTTCACAAAGTCCAAAGAGTTCACAAAGCCATATTGTGTGTTCCTTTAACTTTGTGTGTTCCCTTAACCTTCCCAACAAGGCAAAATATAAAGTGAAGAGAAGACTTGAGACTTGACTTTGACTTGTACTTTGATGACTTGAAAAGGTTTCTAAAGTCTTGACTTGAGATCTTGTGTTTGTGTAAATGTCTTAGATTGAAAGTGATGAGATTTAAATTCTGTTTTCTGAATTTGTATGGAATGATTGAATTTATTGAAGTTGAAACTTATTATAGAAATCAAACTCATGATGCTCTTACCAAGTTTTTATCCTATTAAAACCATATTGCATTGAAAGGTCCCAGATATTTAGTTTTCTTTAAGATATTAAATTGATACTGGACACTTGATTTGTTCTGACTTGAGTTGGTGCTGTACATTTAGACTTGAGACTTGACATTAATGACATGGACTTGACTTGGACTTGACTCGGCAATCAAGCAAGCAAAGTTGACTTGGTCACACCTCTGTTCTACCCTCTCCGTCTCATCCCAGGCCAGAGAAGCTGATGTGGCACGGCTCGACCAGCAGGGGGCAGCGGCAGGTGGACAGCTACTGCGAGACGTGGCGTGTGGGCGAGCGGACGCAGACCGGCATGGCCTCGTCCCTGCAGAGCGGCAGCCTGCTGCAGCAGAGCTCCAACAGCTGCTCCAGCAGCTACGCCGTGCTGTGCATCGAGAACAGCTACATCGGCCAGTCCAAGAGATAGACCTCACCCGCACACACACACACACACACACGCACACACACAACATATACTGCCGCATCAGCTGGACAAAAGGATAGCCCCAATCATCACAGTCACAGTCATCACATCACAGTCAGTCACACTAATGTCCGCATAGCTGCACGTACACACACACACACACACACACACACACACACACACACACACACACACACAAATACACATTTATCTATGCGCAGTATGTGGTGCTTTGTAAATAAAAGTTTTTTTAATTAATGATTAGTTTATGTTTGATAGTCCCTCCTATATGGTGCTATACATTAAGATTATCCCAGAGGTTGAACCTAAGCAGTCTTCCATGCTCATGTGACAACGGCATCGTTCTGGACTTGCTTGATAGACGGCTTGCAGGTGACGTAACACACCCTCTGGCGGCCATATTGGAGGTCCACAGCTCTTGGGCAACAGTGGCTGTGAAGCAGATTGTGTTTCTAAACATAATACAAACACAATACTGATTCAGCATCAGTTTTGCACCCTAAAATAATGTTGATACAGCATTGAAAATAATTGACAGGACTCATAAATCAGTGTCATGTCTATTCAAATTCAATTTGACCCAGACTGGCCCCCCACAACCGACCCACAGACACTCCAGCCTTCACAATATGGACACATGGAGTATTATTAGAGATATAGCGTGTTTTTTAGAATCTTTAAAATGAAATTGGCATTTTACATATAGAGTGATACATTTTAATTCAAAATATAATAAAGAATACATCAGTTTTACCATCAGTGGTTGACAAGGTTTCCATGTTCTCTCCTTTTAAACATCACATCTCAGCAACTTCAGATCACAGAAAATCCAGACTTTTTTCTTGTGAATATCGTTCAAATGCACTCAGCTCATAACTCTGATATTTATTTACGAGATGTGATGAACTTAACTGTGGGCTGGACTCATCGCCAGCCTACAGGTCGAGAAGGAGGAGGTAACATGAGTGAGATGAACAGGTGGATATGATGCATTAGGATGCAGGTCAAAGCCTCCAGTCTTCTTATTAACAATTATAAGCTGATTAATGTAAGGTACAAGCAGTGTGGTTGTTGCTTAAAATGCAATGTTACACCCTATCATCAGTAGTTTGAACACTAAGAAAGCTCTGAGAGAGATTCTTGTCTATAGCTCAGTGAGATAGATATGTGCTTGTCATGTTGGAGGTTCCTGGTTCAAATCCCAGACCTCCTTATTGTTGTCAGTGGTGTGAACACTTGTAGAGATAAGATAATGAACAAAAGCATGTCCCAGCTTAAAAATAGCTCGGCAGAATAAGTAGCTGGCTTGTCACTCATTCCCTAAAGTCAGTCTTGGTTCAATCCCTGATGGGGACTGTTCTTGTTAAAGCCAGTCTGCAATGTCTTTAACCTGACTGGTAAAGAAAGAAATACACAGCATGTACACACTCATCCTACAGGCAGATCCAAGGAAATATGTGACAACAGACAGGCTGCTGTCAGGAACGTAATACATACTGGCTCCTAAAGTCAGTTACACATTTACAATATGTAGACACAGATACTGAAGCAATCAACAACATGTAGACATAAAATGCTTATAGAGTCAGCTTTGGGAATTTGGATTTTAGCCCTATAGGCAGGCAGCGGGCTACATATAATTTCAATATACTATGTAATGGCAAGACACTTCCAACATTTTTAAAAACAACTTGACATGTTGGTGAAACCTCAGCTGGGCGGGGCTTCCTTGGCCCCCCTCTTCACCCACCATAGCAGGAATGGCTGCTCCAGTTACTGACAGTGGAGAGGGAGTCGAACTAGGGTCCGCACGTTCTCATGTTCTCAGACAAGATATGTGTCACAGAGTCACAGACGGACTCCGTCACACCACCAGGTCCTCTTCACACTCACAGCTCTTCTCTCAAAATTCATTAACTGGTTCAGGCTTGAACCCACAACCTCAAAACCTTCATGTAGTTGTTCAACTCTACAGGCCACTGGGTCATTCAGTTTGAGCAGAGTCTTTTCTCAGAGCTTGTCAATCTTTACTTGGGCTGTTGGCTTTCAGAAGTGACTGGCAAACTAAGAGTGGAAACTGAGCCTGACCCCTGAACCCATAAACTCAAAACTTTCACACAGCTATGCAGCTCTTTGAGCCACTGGGTCACATTGCTTCAGTCTTTGCTTACGATGTTGGCTTTCAAAATTTACCTGCAGCTCAAGAGTGGAAAGTGGGCCTAAGCCTTGAACCCAGAACATCAAAATGCAAAGATAGCAGAGTAGCACTTTGAGCCTTTGGGAACTTTCACATTTCAAACAGAAAAAAGAAATGTAAAGGTACCATGTGGCTACCATAAATCAAAGTTGATTCAATGTTTCCTTTTCAATGTTTTCAATGGTGTCTCTTCTTCTAGCCTGGTTGTTATATATTTAGCCATTATTTGCACACAGCCAGTTCTCCAGTGGACCTCCATGATGGCACCAGACGTGGTTGCTAGGAGATTAGTGACGCACCTGCAAAGCCTCTATTCATTTTCATCACAAAAACTAGGCCTTGTACACATTACCAGGCCATTGTGGGCTGGATCAACTTCATTTATGCCAGCGGGGAGTACACCACTGTGTTCAGCTGCAGAAACACGTCTTGATAAACAGCTGAACCCCCACTAAGAACTGTGAAACAAGAAATACAGAGAAAGTAGTAACCCTTTGCCTACATATTTCCCCGTCCTCCTGCCGTGAGCGATGACTGCAGCTGACCAAACAACTGTGTCACGCACGGATTTACATGCAGACCAAGTCTAGAACTACACAGTATGTCTGTCCAATACTTTAATAATGTGTTGAACAAGGATTTCCAATCTCCAATAACACATCCACCTTATTTCATAACAGTGTGTGCCGGAGTAGAGTGTGAAATTGGATATTGGATCGTGTGTTTAGCTGATATCAACACACAGTTCAACTATAGAGGCCAAGATAAACTTTAAACTGTTGTATATGAAATGTACGGTTGTTTATTTTTTTTTACACTGTTATCTTTACTTTAACCCATGGCACTTGAATAACATCCTTTTCACTCTGCTATTGTCATACAAGGGAAGATATTTTCAAATCATATTTCTAGCAGTAACAAAGGGATATTTATTTTTGATTAACCATTTGAATGTTATATCAAACCTTACTGTGTGTAGTGATTGTTTTCACAAAGAATACTAAAATAATAAAATTGCCATATAGTATCAAAATATCATATATAGTAAATATGTAAAACCCTACACAAAGATTTGTCATGCATATTGAAATCCTGAAAAAGGTTCGGGACCAATTTCCAAGGGATAGATGGAAACATAATATGCAAACAAATAACATTTGTGTACAGATGTCAAATAAGGAATCAGCCATAAATGTGTTTTTGTCCATGCACTGTTTGGAAGCATCGTTTTATTATTTGTTTTGCTTTTTATTACAGGACTTTTTGTATCCAGAACAGTAAATGCACTGCGCTGTAGTGAGGCTACTGGTGTTATTGAGGAAATGGACGCTGATGTCAAATTCGAGTGTCATTCATCATTTTCTGTTGAAAGTGGACAGCAGAATGGCTTTCCTATGTACTAGCAGAGCCATGCCGAATGCAGTAAGATTTGTATTAACTCTTACAGATTATAATCTATTGTTCTGATTATGTGAGCAATGTTCTGAAATGCTGCATCTCATTGAATAAACCTGTGTGGAAATCTGAAGATATATTGAAAATGGGATTATTTACAGTGCAGCAAAAACCTGTTTTCCTCTTACCTCCCCTTGTCGTTTGTTTTTCTAGTTTTTTAGCTACTACTTTGCTATTAATATCCTCTGGCTGAGGAAGCAGAAATCACCAATAACAAACTTAAAATGTGACACAAATAAATAGTTAGAGCTGTTTTTTCCCACAGAAGCTGATTTATTTAAGAATAAAAAATAAACATCTGATTAAAGTTAATAAAGACAGTCAGTGTTGTTTTCCTTTTTACAGCATTCAAATAAGTTCACAGTTGTTCGCTACTTCTCAGCAATTATTTCAATCAAAATAATTAAAATAAATCTATATATTCTCAATTTAAAGACAACCAGGAACTCGAAAATCAGTTAATGTGACATACAAAACTACTGTTGTGTCTACTGCAAGAAAAAAAGTACATTTGCCCAGTTTTGTTTTATGACATCATCAACTAAGGGACATATTTGCTATTCAAATATATGCAAATAAACAGTTTTCAAGCCACACTGCATGTCTGCGGAGCAGTTCCAATGCATTTCTACATTCTGTAAGTGACCGAGATAAGTGCTGCTTGCAATTTTGATAAAGATGAAACTACCCATTCTCATTGTTGTTCTTTAACCCAAAATAAAGAATCAAGTTTTTAGAACGAGAGCCCCAAATGATGGTTGGTTACTTGGCAAAGTGGCTGGTAGGGGTACAGAAATTTATAAGCCATGGGCAACAATTTATCTGCAACACTTCTGAAAATTAAGTATTAAATGGGGAAAATACCATATTACAAGTTGTTCAGTACTTAACTGCATTTATGGGGCTGTATTTATAATAATAAAATGGTCAAATAAGATGTAAACAAAAAAAATGTACAATGTCATGCTTTCTCTTCTGCAACACAAGTTCCATGACTTGTTTTGTTAGATGCAACGGACAATTTCAAATATTCAAGTAATATTACAGATGCTGATCGTTCAACATTACTACTGGTTTTCAAGAAGCAAACAAAGGCAATACCAACGGCATTGCAGCGACAATAAAATCATTTTGGTGATAAAACCACATTATATAACATACTGCAAAAAAAAAAATGGTGTGCAGTATACAGCCTTATACAGTAGTTTACAGCCTCAAATACTGAATTGATATTTAGACTGGGGGGGAAAAAAGATCTCAAAGCACTGTGTAAAAAAAAATGTAGGCTATTTCCTATGTAAATGTAGAAAGAAAAAGATTTATAAAAAGCAATTATACTGATATGGTTCATTTCATGGCTTTTTTCAAATGACGCTCACACAGAATAATTAAACTATAACATTAAACACAGTAGGAGTGTCCCTAATAGAAAAAATGTGTCAAACCATTAAAATGCAGCTCCCAAAGCAGTTCACCCTCTGAAGCAAATGCTTATTCTAAAGCAATGTTTTATTGATCGCACAGCAATCAGGACAAGGACAAGTCACTGTCACGAGGACAGCTGCAGCATGATTCTCCTTGTTTCCTATATTTGTAGGTGGAAATACAAAAAAAAAACATAGCAAAATTCTGACCATTACATTATGGTCCCTCTCTTCATTTAGAGATGATTTGTCTCAATACAAAAGCATAGTGTCACTTGATGCTTTGTGCTTTGCTTGGTGCAAAACTTTTCACAACTCCAGACCATCACTAACAATGATCCATTAGTCCAGGCATGGGCGACCGTGTGCCTTGGAGGGCCGAGAGTCTGCAGGTTTTCATTCCAACCAAACACTACACCAGGTGAGTTCACTGATTTGATCCTCTTCTCTGGTTGGAAGGTGAGCTCATCGGTGAAATCACCTGGGCCGCACGTCAAATCCAAGAAAGTCAAGTCGATGCTCGTGTCCTTGTGGAGAAACTTCTGCCCAAGTTGTCTTGGAGAGAACGATCTACTCAAAGACAGAGACGCTTCTCTACAGTTTGACATGGGCTGTGTGCTTAACGCCCGCACAGCTGTTCATTTGCCCCACCTGTTTCAACCGTCTGTGTACTGTAGACTATATATGATGCGCTGGTCTCGCAATGAATCTTGGGGCTTCCTATTCCTATTCCTAATCACCACCTGACACATCCTTGACTGGCAAGTGAACTTCTGGGATCTTTATCCATCCTCCATCCTCCATCCTTGCGTCCTTTTGTTTTGGCAAGAACGCATATTGAGAAAAAGCCCTGGTTGTGTTGTTTGGTTGGAAAGAAACAGACCTGCGAACTCTCGGCCCTCCGTGGCACATGGCTGCCTACCCCTGCATTAGTCCACCATTAATAACTACAAAATCATTCAAAGAGCATAACTTCTCAACGCTACAGAAACAATAAGTCTGTAGCTTCTCCGTCTTGCGTAGTGCAGGAGTCTTAGGTACCAGATGAGGCACTTGAATAATTAAGGCTCAGTTGCTAACACTGAAGAAACCACTCCATCATCATCATCATCATCATCATCATCATCGTCAGAAGGTTAAAACCATGGAATACTTCCCAGGTCGAGTCTTAGAGCTTCCTAGCAGAAATCGAGGTCTAGGTAAGGTAAGACGTTGACAGAGAGGGAGTTAAGGCAAGACACTCTCCTTGTGCTTATGCCTTGGCGCTTTTGCCATTAGACAGAGGTTCTGCTTCTGAATTAGCTACCACAGGGCTAAGCTCGGTGGGCGTGGCCTGGTCACTAGCCCCGCCTCCTTCCCTGCGTTCGTTTCTATAGTGACGGATGATAACCACAGCAGCGCAGACCAGGTAGACGACAGTAAGCAGGGTGAAGTAAAAGAAGTACACCAGAAACTGTAAAAGAAAAAATATACACATTAGATGACGATCCGTACTGATGCTTGAAGTCTAGTATCAGCAAGAAAAAAGTGATTTAACATTAGCTTGTAGGTTTTCTAAATTGCTGATTAAATTCAATTACTTGTTACTTATTCATTTTGATGACCAATATTTGTCTGCATCTACTGTATGTTAAACGTACTTTCTGATGCATTTTAGCTAGGCTGAATGTACCAAGTATTGCTTTGCGTTCTCATTTTGGATTTAGGTAATCAGAATTTTTTTTTTTTTATTTGAGTCATTATTCCTTTATTCCATTATTCCCTAAAACGTAACTAGATCCACTGACACACTGCTTATATATTAGTAAGAATTTTCCATGCCTGAAAATCACCAATAATGGGGATGAACCCTCGTCACAGAACCGAGAATTTACCTTAGTGAGATAAAAATGAACCCAGGGGAAAACACTGACAAAGCTTTTTGAACTTATGTGTCTGTGTGTGACTCTTGCATGAGCCTTGAAGGTATTAAAGGACTGTGTTTTACCTGAGAATGGACTGGCAATGCAAGTCCCCTCTTGTCAGCAACAATCAGGCTGATGATGGTCTTCAGTATGGTCCCCAAGAAGGTGTTGATGCCAAACACCAAGGCACAGAGCTCCTTGGTGAGCGACGAGGCAATCTGGAAACTATGGACAAATGATAAAAGATTAGTACGACTCGCAAAATGAATTGTCATGAATCGGTTGCAAGAGCTGTCTTTCACGCTCTCAGTTAATTATGTAATACAATACAATCAGAGTATAATAGGCAACTTTGCATCTATAAATTAGCAAATATTAGCATTATTAGTTTAGGATAGAGTGAGAGACTTAGCTTCATTTGAGGCTAGTATCTGAGCAAAGATATTGAGCTCGCTAACTGAAATGTCAAGAAACGTAGCCAAAACACAGCACAGATACTACACATACACCCCAATAAAACCTTTTAAAACAACAGTTAAATAAGTGACAGGCAGTCAGGTACATGATTTTTTGAACTGAGGAATAAAAAACATGGAGGAAACACTGCAGTATACACCCAGATATTTAGTGTAGTTATTCCCTCATCCTCAATTACAAGGCCACTGAACAACTTTATCCAACGTCACCAAACTGATCTGCGGTCAGTTCATAATCTGAACTTTTTCTTTGTTGATACTTCGCTTTATTTACAACACAGTGGACTTGGCTCTCAAACTGGAGAGCTGGAAGGGAGCAAAACAACATCTGTCCCTATTTCACAATTTGAGTCTGGGAGAGGCTGAAACATTTTGTTTGTTTAATTAATTGGGGGCGCATATAGGGCTACAAATGGCACATGTGAGTCAACGGTGTGTATTTTTATAGATTATTTTTAAAAGAGAAATTTCTGCTTGTTATTCGAAATTCAAAGGCTTTGCTGTCAGGCCAAAGAAAACAAACAAAGTCACATGAAAGAAAATAGGAAGCAGGATGCAGCCTTTTTTTTCTTCCAGAAAACATATTTCTGTTTGTCCCACTGCACTGTTTTCTATGTAGAACACTTCACATATCTGACACATCCAAGTGTTGAAATAAAGTATTTGTGATTGAAATGCAAAGTACTTGTGTTACTATATTTGCATAGATATAAATTACTGTAACAGTCTTTTACAACAGGCTACTGTGCATAAGTGTAACTCTGAAAATGCAAAAGGAAACACCCTAACCCTCAGGATCATTAGTTTCATCTAATCCAACAGGTGTGTTTTCAAAAGTAAATTTTGTAGCTTCAGACTGCGCAGTGTGGATGAATACTTGTGTTTTTGCTCTACACTCACATGGCAATAGGCACCAGGAACTGGTAGAAACCCCTGAAGAGAACATAGGCCACGTAGCAGACCCAGATGTTGTCTGTGGTGCCCATGAGGAGCAACAGACCCGCCTGCAGGGCCGTGATGATGCCGATGACCAGCTCGGACCAGACGTTCCACCGAATTTTCACGAAGCCCGCCGCGAATGACGTCATCGCACCTACGGAAAGATACATGAGACACAGGAAAATAAGTTGCTGGAGTTTTCAGTTGAGAAATTAAAAATGCCTGAAGTAGAACATTACATATCTACATGGTAGAGGACACAGTCTGTTATTTTGTCATCCAATTACTTGCATTAACTAGTTTCCTTTAAGAAGTACCACCACTTTTGTTAATTTTGTAGTGTCGGTAGATAATTTCATTTTAGAACAAAACTTCATTTTATATCCAAACTCTAGTCTAATCTCTTAAAAATCTGCTTGCGTCCAAATAATGAGGAAATACAACGGGATAATTGACACTCTAGACAGTTAGTCTCTTCCATCCTTCTCAATACATTACTAATAGCCTATAAATAACTGACACTCCTGATAGGAAATATGTTCTCTCTTTATCAGCTGTTTAAAGTACAATTACTGACGTAATCTCAAAACCTGATGTCATCACTTCAGATTTATAAGGCCGAGATATTAATAATTCAACCTCTTAACTACAGGTGGGAGCTGTACAGTCAGTTCACTACAGTCAGGCTTCCTTCACATTTTTCATTTCAAAATTAGAGACCTTTTTCCAGACTTTAATTTCTTGACTGGATTTTGGTCATAATAGTGGCTTTGCAGTATGAGTCAACTCATATCACTTTAGTTTATTTTTTATAACATAAGATGTGTAGTCATGTGTATCAGGACTGAACATCTATTTCCATAATTTTCCAAACTCTGTATGCAATTCCTAAACTCTTGAATACTCTTGTGTTTGATGAATTGATTCAATCCATTAAATAATGTCATGAATTAATCTGTCAAACAAACTCATCCCTGTTTAACACATAGGCTTTTTCATTCATATTCAACATCTAACCTTTAGACTTAAAGACCCCATGAAATGGCATTGTTACTTCCTTGATTTGATGAATTTCCTGTTGAAACAGGATGTTGGGGCGGGACATTAAAAAGTGTAAACCAATGTAATATGAGTCAGGGAGAGAAAGGCAGGTATATTTGATCGGAGAGGTGGGATTGTTCAAAAACCTGATGGTTTTATTGGTTATAAATGTATATTTACGCCTACTAGTGCAGCATGAGGTCACCATCAAAGTAAAAGTAATGGGAGTTCATTTCACAGGGACTTCAATACTTGGCTTCTAAGCTCCAGAAAACTCTCTCACCCAGCAGAGTGGAAGCAGCCTCCACTCCCCCGTTGTAAACATTTTTGTTCTCAGTGGCCGGATAGACTTTGTTCCACAGGATGTGAACGTAGAACAGCACCAGGTAGTAGCCTGTGGAGTTGAACACCCACCACAGGGACCAGAGCCTCAGGTTGGGCCTCCGCACCACATTCCTCACCTCCAGCAGCATCTGCACAAACACCGACTCCCTCCAGGAAAACGCAGAGCGCGAAGGTGCCGACGAGGACGCCTGGCCCTCATCCAGGTTCATTTTGGCCAGTTCCGCCTTTGTTGCGTCCGCCGCAGCCAGCTCCTTCTGCTGCTGCTCATAGTGCGCCCGGTTGAAAAACATGGAGCGCTTGGGCCAGGGCAAGCACATCGAGAGGAGCAGGCCGAAGCTGACGAAGCCCAACGACACGATGCTGAGGGTGGAGTAGTTCACGTTGCCGAGGGACATGCACAGCTGGCCCACCACCGAGCTGGTGAACACTCCCATGAGCACCGAGGAGCGCGAGTAGCTGGCCACGCGCTGGTACATGCCCGGGCTGACCAGGGAGAAGATGTAGGAGGAGTAGGCCACGCGGGAGGCCATGGTGATGCCGTAGAAGAACTCCATGAACTGCATCTCCAGGAGGCTGGTGCCCAGCAGCAGGATGAGCCAGATGGCCACCTGGCTGATGCCCTGGATGATCAGCACCGGCTTGTAACGCAGATAATCCGTCAACAAGAAGGCGGGCACCAGCACGGCCATGTAGGAGTACGTCAGCACTGGAGTGATCTCATTGGTCACCTAGACAGGACAGGGAAATTAATTAAATAAAGCAATAAAGAAAAACCAACAAGGTGGATAATAAATGTTGGTACTTTGCGTCGGAATAGTGTGGGTAATACACTGAATGTAAAAAATATTAGAGACATCTTCCTGATATCGAGTTGCAGCCTCCGTTTCACAATCCACATCTCAGTTGTCTCAGTACTTAAAAATCTTCCTCCAACACATCTGCTTCTCTTTAGCTACATCTGCTCCTTTGTGATTGGTATAGATTTAACATGGGAAATCAATAAGGGATAATGGCTTTTACCTGGATTCACCGCATCAGTGTGCTTCATGAAAAGAGTAAGTGTCCCAAATGTTTAGTATACACAGTGTAGTTTTCTATTTCAGTTGATGGATACATCAGTGGTTGCATTTGTTATGTACTCGTCAATGCATGCAGAGAGAGAATAACATTCATTCGTGGAATACAACTCAATTTAAGAGTTGTATTCTTATTGGGTTAATATAAATCCTGCATTCTCTTGGCAGAATGCACTTACAAGGATTTCTATAAGTCTATGGGCCTTTCTGTGCCAACAGTTGACGCCTTAATAATTAGCTGAGACATCACCTTCAATTCACTTACACTGTCTCCAATAGTGTATTCAACCCACTGATGACCGTCTATTCCCGGAGGCATTCGTTCTTGCTGAACACTTGGAACAGTTTTCAAGAGCGTGACCCAGTATTATCAAGCATTACCTCACAAGGCCAAAAGAAGAAAGTAAAGTAGCTTTAAAATACCAAAGTGCTGTGTTTGCACTGGAAAATTACACAATGAATGTTTCAGGGAGGAACTTTGAACTTTGACCACACTTAGGACCAGGATCAATGTTGTCATGCAACCACTCCACTGCTGCCGAACAGTATGAAACAGATCTACACACAACACTGGCCTAAACTGCAAACATGACCCACAGAACATGATTCAGGGGCATGATCATCAAATCTGAAGTCTGCTCTGGTCACATCCTAAATAAATAAGCCTTAACCTAATTTTGCACCCTTAGGCGCACTTACAGCTACTGTGTTCATGAATGTAAAAGCCCCACCAGTTAAGGAACAATGAGGTATTTATTTTCCCACACTGAAACACACAATTTAAGCCAGATGAACACATAAATTGAAATGTTTTCATTCACAAAAAAATAGTCATGGTAGATGTCAGATGATGGGCAATAATCCAGGCAGCATTTTGCCTGGGAGGAGGCACGTGAGAAGGCAGATAGGCCTACATGATGAAATACAAGAATTTATGGAATATGGCAAAATATCACCTCCTTGGATAAGGCAGGGCAGTTGGGTGATGTGCTTTCAATACAACAAGAAGTCTGTTTGAAATAAGTGGCTGAGCTTCTCAAATCCCACTCAGGTCCAACAAGAAGTATTTTTCCACAACACTGTCCTAGTCAGTGTGAGAAATAACCACCAGTCAAATGCTGGTGGAAAGATTTTCTACTCTCCCCCACACTTTGGCGGGTAACAAACTCTCAGCTTGATGCCATATTCTATTCAGGGGGGGGGGAAAATGAATTGGCTGGTAAAATAGTAATTTGGGGATTTATTAGTCACTATGGCCTGACAGAAATCCACTCATAACTCACTAGTTGCTTCACCATGACAAACCTATTAAGACCCTCACTGACCCACTTTGCAGGAATGTGAACTTTGACCACACTTCTTAGGATCAGCAGACTTCCCACTGGGCATTCATTAATGCCACTGGATAATGAGTGCTGAACTGCATGGAAGAAAAACTCATGGAACACAATCTTTTGGGACTTAAGTTGCATTAATTTTTGGATTTAATTCCGGACAGCCTCCTGTATATGAGGCCAGACTCAAACTCCGCAAAACTCTCCTGAAAATAAAAATCAATGCAATGGTTGATACTGGAACGCCATCCAACTTTAAATATTAGCTGCTTGCCAGTATTTGATTTCACTGTATCAAGACATTTTATGTGTTTGCACATTTTTCCAATTCATGCTCTGTTTTGACATGAAATGGTAGCTTTCTGCCAATACAAATAAGCCAAATAAACCACTGCAAATAAGCTGAATGCCTGTGCACACACACACATATTTCAATCTGGGGCCTTCACTAACCTGTTCCCTGGTGAAGTTCTTGTCAGGACTGAGTAGGTACGGTGTTATGAAGGGCTCCCCGGGCTTTATCGACGCCATAAACCCATAGAAGCACAAGAATATGACGGACCACTTCCAGGTCTGGGGATCCTTGGCGTCCGGGAGACCGTCGGCGGGAGCGAGGGCCTCGGTGGCGGAGGCAGCCAGCTCCGCGTCTCGGCCCTCGTGTCCTCCCGGGTCTTCAGGTGTAGGCTCCTTCTGGTCCATCTCTCTTCCTGCCTCCGGTCTGTCCCCAGTTCCCGCAGCGTCATCTGCCACCATTGTGTTGTCTGGTTGGTTTGTGTACTTCTTTGCGGTGTCAAATTACCATGTGAAGACTTGTTTTGCCGTGAAAGACTGGCGACTTGCAAATGGAATGAACAAGTAAGTGTAGTCACCGAACCGTTTGGGTTCAGTAAATCAACGGGCTGTTTCAGAGCTTTGGTTTGCTCTCCACCCTATCCTTGTGCCCGATGCCAAGCCTCTCATGTCACAGAATATCGAGAGGGTGAGAACAAACCATTTAACAAAGCAGTGAAAAGGAAGTTAAACTGCTACATGCTGCCATTTGCATGTAAGAGAGAATGTTGACCTTTGCTCCATTCCACACTGTGACAATGATTGAAAGCAAGCTATCCAACAGCTGGGTCTCATGTCATTGTGAACCTGTAAAAGATAACAATGTTGTCAATTAGTAGACTATTCTGACACCAAGCAGAGTCATATGGTGGGTGACGTTGCAACACTCCACTGTTAAGTAAAAAGGTGGCAGAACATTGCAGAGCAAAAACCCATAACATTACATGCTGTTGTAGCTCAAACAAGTTCGATTATTTCAGCTGGCAAAGCTTGGTGTGTTTCGCTGGACATGATATAGCCCAGTGGTGCCAGGGGTTCCCACACTTTTGAGTCAAAGACCTCATCAGGGATCAGTCAGGGACCCTCATCTGATAAAATTGTCTGTCTCTACTGTGGGTGGGTCGATAACAGTGGAGAGAGTAACAACTCTAACCAGAAGTCATTATTATATATTCTCTCCTGGTGCCAAGTTCTGGTGAATGAAATAAGTGAAATTAAACTGTTATGTTGGGGGAGCCACTGGACCCCCCACCCCCAAGGATCTCTGGGATCCAGTTTGGGAAACAGTGCATTAAAAACACAATCTGACTGTTAACACTAAGGCTAGCTAAGTAGTGGCCCCAGAGAGAGAGGTACGCCACACTCCATTAAAAAATCTGGTATTTTTGTGTGGTCTTACTTATAGTCAAAGGGACACGCCTCGTAGGATCTACTGACTGACTTCATTAGCGCCCACTGGTCAATTCGGCATATATATAATATCTCAAGAGCTTCTTATTTCAGTAAAATCCTAACGTTTATAATTGTTTCGCCTGTGATTGCCACAACCTTCTCCCCGCAAATCACACTGTTGTGGAAGGTAGCCAGCAATGTGAACCAATTATAATGTTGAAATTTGACTGAAATAATGTGCTATTTAGTGGATCACGTGTAATGCCGAATTTACCAGTAGACTAGCGATTCACAAAAATGTCCTAAATCATGTTCCATAACATGTACAGGTGTGCTGATGAGCAAAGCATCATTACATTGCCAGATTTTTGAATGCAGTTTGGTGTGATGTTCTCTCATGACAAAGGAGCTTAACGTCTCAGGGTTAGCCAAGTGGAAACCACAAACAAGTTATACGAGCCATTTGGTAACACGAGGGTCATGTGTGTTATCTAGCTGCTGACACACGTTAGCGCTCCAAAACAAAAGGCCGAGGTGCTAACGTTACGTTACTTGCTGATGTAATAACGTTAAATGTATTAGTGAGGGCGAATCTCTAATGTGTACACTGTTAGCTGTTACACCAATACGCTAAACTGGCTTGGATTGTGTTGTTCAGGCGGGACAACGATCTAGCCATGCATTCAATCAGTTCACAATTTCTGATCCAGCTACAAACTTGCATAGCTAACACCAAGCTAGCTAGCTAGTTACATGTGGTTCATGCACCCTTGTGACCGTTGGCACCAACGCAGGCTAACATGAGCTTTATATCAAGTATAGACCCCTTTAGTACGCCTTGTTGACATTCCTGTAAGAACATACTATTTGCATGGTTAACGTTACAACATACCTCACATGAGAACCCAGCAGACACACATCTCGTGTATTCCATCTGTTGCAGCATCTAGTCGGTCACCAGCAGACAGTGGGATTGCCTTTCGTTCGCATTGATTTCTGGGATGTGTAGTGTTTGGGGTCAGCGACAAAGCTGGAAGAACACTATTTAAGAGCGGATCACCAGCACCAACTTTTTCTAAACTTTTAATCCGGGTCAAAATTATACACAGTTTCTGATCCCCTTTTCTACAATCCAGAATCAGACTGAATTTGCTGATTCTGATTCATTCTGATCCAGATTCCACAAAATCAAGATTACAGAATCCAGATTTGCAGTCCTAAAATACACCTCTAGCTCGCCATCTGCTGGACAAATAATGTTACAACATGTCATGCCAAAAAGACCTGACTGAGCTCGATGAAACAAGTATACAATATATTAACTTAATGTATTACTTAATGGCAAAATTGAAAGTATCATTGCATGTCAAAATAATTCAAAACAAAACCTCCCATTCTCTGCAAACTATTTTCATTCATTAATTCAAGGACCCTATATAAAATGAAGGTTCACAAGAATATTTCTCATTGACTGTCCAGCCGGTCCATCCTGCTGAAATGGTGGCAGTTGTTTTAAAGGATTTGTTCATTTAATAAAATGTAAATATTAACACCATATTTAATCTATATTTCGTTTCGTTTCTTTATTGTCACATATAAACATTTAAAAGAAAAGGATACAATATATAATTTGCAAGTGAATGTGAAGGAGAATTGCCTAAAAACCCTCCAGGGGCTTGAAAAGTGGTATTCTCCAGGCAGCATATTACAAAAAATAATTATAGCAATGTAAAATACACAATTTGAATGTATCTATAAATAAGTTTAGACATAGTAAAAAACGGAGACATAGTTCAGCATAGTACTTGACAACAATGCATCCCATAACACCCATCTACTACACAAGTATAAAGAATCAGTCATAGTCATAAGACACACACACACACACACACACACACACACACACACACACACACACACACACACACCATATTCAAGCTGTAAAGGCTGTATTTTCCTCACATCCTAACAAGTTACATTAAGTTATGACACTGTCCTGACCCTTATAGGCACCCCACTTATTAAAAGTTAATTTGTGAATTGCATTGATTCAGTCATCCAGTTCCAACAATATTTAACTTTTGGGCGAATATCTTCAGATTGGATGTTTGTCACAAATGTTCATTATTTATCAACTCATTTCTATTCAGGTTCTTGGTCTTAAATGATGAGTTGCTGAGTAATTATTTTATTTTATTTTGACCAGGGAATATACCTGGCAAAGGCCTACAGGAATAATCACACAGTCACTGCTGGGAAAATTGCAAATCCTTTTACTTTTAATTGATTTACTCATTAGGGGCTGGGCAGCTCTGCTGCCGGTCCCTCTTGTATTTGTCAATGTTATTATTATTCTGCTTCTTCTTCTTCCTACAAGGAAATCTGCCTTCCCATGCATGAAAATAAACAAAACTTTGCACATAGGTCCAGTCCCATGCCAAACTTACTCAACTGGCTTTGGGGGTCAATAGTCCTGATGGTGGCGCTACAGCAACCATCTAAAGTTTAAAAATTTGAAAATTCATAAGAAATCAGTTGGACATGCTACGGCTTTGCAACTTTCACCAAAATGTAGGCCCAAGTGAGCAGAAATGTTCAGATGCTTCGAGCTGGCAGGAATTATGAAGTCCATCACTCTGTTTTTCTATCTCCTCCCACATTTTTTGCTCAATTGACACCAAACCTGCTACACTGCATCTCCAGACCTCCAGTCCTCCACAAACGATCCAGCCAGATTTTTGAATTATAAAAAATTGAGCCCACAGTGCATCATAATGTTTTACTGTAAACAGCTACTGCAAATTCTTGCTAAATAAATCTCCAATATTCATGAAAATAAATGACAAAATTTTGCTGTCATAGATGAAGTGTGGTACATTTCATAATTGTATCTCAAAAACTGAATTTTTTTACAGTATTTTGAATTCTATCCTTCAGTATTCAAGACAAAAATTTTGTCTTGAATACTGAATATTTGACACTAGTTTGAAATCTGCCTGTAAATGCATGGACAGCTGTTATCATGCACCCTGGTGGTTGCCTTAGTTCTTGTGAAGCCACCTCTAACTGTCCCACTTCTCAGGTAGCTCAAGATGATCAAGACTTGCCATTGGAGACAAAGGTTGTGAGTTCGAGCCCTGGATGCTGCAGAATGAACACGCTTATACCTTCTCAGCCATTGTGCTGTGTGGATTAGAGACTCATGATTTCAAGGTGTAATGATAATTTTGGTCCGGACAGGTCTGCTGATGGACCCTCATGTATTTCTCATTTGTCTTCCTCCTCTTCCTATTTTTCCTCTTCCTCCTCCTCTTCTTCCTCTTCCTCCTTCTTCTTCTTCTTCCTCTACCTCCTCAAAATGCCCGGCCCAGACTCACCGCTGCACAGCAGCTATAATTAGAACTTGAAATTTGAATATAATTTGAAGCATTTAGCAATCACTGGACTTTTATTGTGAAAATAATTCACTGAGCTTTGCTACACATAGAAATTAACAAAGAAACAAAGTATACAGTAACTGAAGTCCTGTGAAGCTCAACTAGAAGAATGAAGCACTAACACTGTTGAAGATTCAATTCCCATGGAGACACCTGTTCTCAGAGTGCATGTACTCTAAGATGCTTTGAATAAAAACATCCACCATGTGACATACAGCATATAAGAATTGTATTTATTATGTCAGCTGGCATCAGGTCCAACATTATGTGTCACCATGTAAGTTTGGCTAAAGCTAACAAAGCCTGATCCACAGTTTTACATTAATTCTGAGAGGGAAATGGAGGCTGACATCACCAGAAGGTAAACATCCAGTAGATGGCAGCAATGTTCCTTCCAAATCAAAGGCCCATAATGGAGACCAGGGTGTTGATCAATTCTGAAACATCCTCTACTAATCAAGGATGTTTTTGGCGGGGCTCATATAAAAGATAAAGGCGTGGAAGCTGACCAACTGGCCAGGAGGCTTATCCCAAAAAGACGTGGTATTCAAGCTGATTGACCCAAACCTCTTTTTTCATGGTAAGCTGGCAAACTTTGTCACACTGGCTGCGTCTTGAAATACCCTGAAACAACTAGAGAGATTTTCCTCTATAGCGGAAATGTATTTAATTCTATGATGCTTTAATAACTGCTTCCTTGTGTTTGTCTTACATCATTCTGTTCTATAATTGATTGTTGATCAGTTTTATCTAGTTAGGCTTTTTCTCTGTAAAGTCCTTTGAGACAGGCTTGTGATAAAGGGCTGAATAAATAAATGGACTTGAACTGGAACCTGAACATATGCTGACAAACAGAAAACCTGCACAGACAATAAAGTGGATATCAAAATTAATCAGGGATATGGGCTGGTAGGCACGCTGGGAGAAATGTCATCGACTTAAAAGCTTCTTGTCTCCTCAGTGTTAGCACATTCATGGTGTTGCGTATTTTCCACTTTTGCCATGCACCCACACACACCACTTCCTGATTAGTAAAGTCAACTTTATTTACCGAGCGCTTTTACACAAAACAAATTTGTTCCAAACTGCTTTGCAGAAATAGTGACAAACAGGGCAAAATATACACACAGACACAGACACCGTTCAGGTTAACAACGCTGACAAACATAGTCTAATTTTAGTTTAACTTTCACGTGTGTCCCTTCTTGGGCTTTTTGTCCTATAGTCCTCATGCGTCAAATTCTGGTCCATATTTGTCCAGTTAGCATTCATCACCTATAGGCCAAGATGCAATTTTTATTCAGAAATATTACTTCTTTAGTCTGGTTTTGTACTGGGACTTCTGAAAATGTTGTCATGGTTGATAAGGGGGAATCAAGTGAAATTGTTCCACTTCTTCAGTTCAGCTGGATTTCATGAGTTGAAAACTAACAAACATTGAAACCTTCAGAAAAGTCTTTGCGTTGAACGCAGGCGTCCACCACGCTTTCAGAAGAGAGCCCCGTTGCCCTCGGAGGTCTGAGACGTAGACCTGCTGGATCTGGACACCGACTTCCTCTCCTGTCTGAAATTCCTCTCAACGAGCAGCCTCAGGTTCTTCCTGAACTTGGCTCCAACGAAGGCGTAGAGAACGGGATTGATGCAGCTGTGGAGCAGCGCCAGGCTGTGGGTTACTTGCAGGGCCGCGTCAATTCTATTCCTCCCGGCGCAGGTGACAGGCACCACATCGCTCCTCATCAGTGTGTCTACGATCACTGTCAGATGGTACGGCGTCCAGCAGAGCAGGAACGCAATCACTACGGCCACGATGACCCGCATGGCCCGGTGCTTCTGGAAGCCACGAGTGCGCAGCAGCCTCGCGATGGTGATGCCGTAGCATGTTAGCATGACGACTAGCGGGAGCAAGAAGCCCAGAATGTGTCGGAGCCCTCGAGTCACACGTCTCCATAAGATGGCGCTGCCGATATCGTAGCGTTCGAGGCAAATCGTCCTCTTTGAGTCAATTGTCGGTTTGAAAGCGTCGTTAAAAAGTGCTGGTAGAGCCAGGGCGCCACCGACGAACCATACTGACGCGCAGACAATCCAGCTGCAAAGTTGTTGGCGATCCTTGCGAGTCTCAGCGGCGCGAACAATTGCGAGATAGCGATCAATGCTAATGCATGCCAAAAAGAGGATGCTGGTGTAGAAATTTGCTTCCATGGTGAGGTTAATGGCCTTGCACAGAAAGTCTCCAAAGATCCAGCCTCGTATCGCATCCACTGCCCAAAATGGGAGGACGAGGGCCAGCAGACCGTCCGCTAGTGTCAGGTGGAACAAATACACATCTGATGGACTCATGGCTTTCCAATTGGCGGCAATCACCCAGCCCACCAACAAATTTCCTGGTATTGCCAAAAGAAAGATGGTAATGTGTGTGAGACATATGGCCACAGCTGTTGTATGACCCAGCAGCTTGGGCTCGCATGATAAAGTCCTTGGGTCGATGATGTAGGTGGTCAGATTGTTGAGGCTGGTGTTGTACTCTGGGTCATACAAATCTTCAAAGTCAACGACGAAGGACATGGCTATGGATGGAAGAGAGATGGACACTATATTATCGTAACACTGGAGCAAAACCCGAAAAACATTCATTCAGCTTCTGCTGTGTACAAGATTTAGATTTAAAGCTGCATTTTTACTGATTTTAAGCAAGATTTTACCACCATTACCATTACTTGAAATAGATAGATAGATTTGCCTATTTGAAAATTAAATGGTGTTGAGTGTGGTCACTGGTGAGAAATCTAAGACATGATGAAACAAAAACTTAAGAGCGAAACACAAACTAACCTAAACTTAACCCTAACCCTAACCAGCAGCGAGCAAGTTTACTGACGTCACGTTGCATTATTTCTCGGTAATGAAATACTTAAAACTTTCAAAACTTCAAACACAACTTAAGTTGTCTAGTGCCGCTTTAATACACAATCATTCAATCAGTAGTGCTTTTTAAAAAATCTACTCTCCCCTTGTTTACTTTCTTTGTACACAGCATTTTTAAAATTTTTCGATTATGAAGAATGAAACCAGTTTAAGTACTGACCTTCTATGTTGTGGCTTAGATGGATGACAAGTACTTGACATGAAGAGCTGTCACCCAAATGAGTCAGTATTTAAGAGCATCCCTTTAAGAGTGATGTTTTCGTCAGGGAGAGTTGCCACAATTTCCTGTTTCCTTCCCCAAAATGTCACTGTACCTGTATGCGTCAACGTCTCATGGTCTTCAATTATGAAGCCTCAAAGCTTGATTTCACAACATAAAAAGGAAGCTGACATTTTATCACTCGTTCATTTGATTTATACAATCACAGCAGATAACCCATTTATTATTAGGAGATATAGGGACAGGCAAATTTCAAGTAGGGATTTTCTTTAGATATATATAAGGCCTATTAATACACTTGAGAATGAATGCATTGCCACAAATAGATGCAATTCAATTTCTATTTACACTACCAGTCAAAAGTTTGGACACACCTGATTGAATGTTCTATGTTTTTCATTATCTTAAAGCCATTTTGATCTAAAGGCTTATGCTTAAATGCTTGAAATTTGTTTCTTAGACAAATATAAATAGTGAAGTTGATGCCTATGTTTGAATTTCTTTCCAAAACCTTTGCCAAGGCAAAGGGCGGCTACTTTAAAGAATCTAAAATATAAGATCGTTGTGGTTTGTTAAACACTTTTTTGGTCACTGCATAATTCCATTTGTGTTATTTCATAGTTTTGATGTCTTTATTATTCTAAAATGTGGAAAATAGTAAAAACAAAAAAACGAAAGAAAAATGTGGCGTGTCCAAACTTTTGACTGGTAGATTTTGAATACATTGATTTTAAACTGAATTGATCCCAGACCCTGTTTTGAAAATGGTGAGATGTACAATTTATAACACAATTTGACCAGATTAAATTAAAACATTTAGATGGCTTAGACCATAGTTATATGGATTGCAGTAAAAAAATAAAAAATATATTGTAAAATGTAATGTTTTTAGGTGTAAAGTTTCTGTGGTGGAGTACCCCTTACATATTGCAGGATAGCAGCAGCTGCTGAGATGTACGAGGAGGAAGAAGCACAGCATCCACTCAGACGTCAAGTTCATCAAAACTCTCATTTACTGCACTTTTGACAAAGCCATATTTACAAAATCAAAACAGCAATACAGAGGGACAGGGATTCCCCTCTACCCACAACCAGGCACCCGACAACTGAATACCCCCCCCAGTATATAAATGCCCTGAGCCCAACCACTGCAAATACAATAAGGCTGACATTTACAAGAAAAGCTGCAACAATATATACATATGTTAAGTACTTAACATTTTATCTTTACACAATCTTTTCCAACACCATATAAACATTTACATTTTACCCAACTATACATTTAACCCCTAAACAATCAGACACACAACTTAACTCCCTTACAACCTCCCCCCCCCCCTCTCCTCAGTCCACTTGGTCTTCCCCCAATAAGGCTGATTGAAATCACCAGGGCCTTGTCAGCAGCACTCTCATGGGCGTGCCTCCATGACAATGCTGAAGCAGGAAGTACACCTCAGAGAGAGAGTGGATGATCAGACACAAACCCGAAGCACAACCAGAAACATCTCTTGAAAATAATCCAGCTAATGCATTAAACTAAATAGGATCCATCTTTAGTAAAACACAACACCAAAAGAATGAACAAAAGAATGAAGACTTAGTGTCTGAATGTATGCATGTAAAATGTATGTGTGTGCATAGAAACGTACACCTGTTTAGTGAGGGGCTGCATGCAGATCCCTCACATTAGGACTACAGATAGAACTATTTATTTACTATTTATATTGTATGCATAGCCATCCTATACACAAAATGCCACCAATGACCCTTGAATTGAAAAAAAAAAAAAGCATCATATATGTGTACCACTGAAAAGTTTATTTCCAAAATATAAAAAAAAAAAAAAGTGACATCTACTAAAATGATTGATAGTGTAATATTAAACCAAATGTAAGTACTGTTTAAAGGCTTGGAAATACTTTTATAAACTGGATCCTCTATTTTTTAGATGTATTGAATGATTTTTTTTTTGTATAGCATTTTGGAATAAAACTGTTGAGTTCTTTGGGTCAGGCTAATGCACAAGATTTCCCAGTCAAGATGGGAACTGACCACTTGTGATTTGTCTGTTGCAAGTCATTGGGCAATCGTGGATGTGGGGTAAGGTGTTTCACAAAACGTCAGTTCTTTCAGCCCAGGATGTCAAACGTGACACTTTCTGGAATGCAAGAAATACTTTGTTCTTATGCTGGTTTTGTAATAATCCACTATCATTGTGTCCTTGAGTTTTTTTCCCCTCCTTATGTCTTGTTAGGAGCTTAAAACACAGTTCAAGAACAAAATGAATATCAGATAATTCCTCAATTAAGTGGACGATCCACCCCAAAAACAGAAATCGTTTACTCCTGTGATTTTTGATGAGTTTAGTCTAAATTTCTGTACATGAACAAGTCTGTCCAAAGCTATAGAAACAAATGAAATTCAAGTCTAAGATGCCATCAACCAGCTCCTTTCCTCCTTATTGTATTTTATTGTCATTTAGTTTCTGTTATCCACTTGAGTTGTGTCCTGATGTATCATGTTCATTTATTGTCTTCTTTGAGGTGAAATGCTCTTAATAAACCCTTGGGGTTTTATTAATCTCACCTGCACAATTTGTATTTTTTCCCCCTCTCATCTTCATATCACATGGGAATAAAACTAATTCATAAAACCAATAAAAGTCAGGAGAGGTTTTCATTGAATAGCATCATCATTTCTACTCTTGGTTATCTGCATTCTAGCTTTTATTGTTCATAAATATTGATTGAAGTTGTCCAAAGTCTTATCTTTAAGAGTATAAATGAATAAAAAATATATATAAATATACAGCCATAGTAGAGTTGAGTGTAAGAACTGACTATATGACAGATAACACGGAGAAGTCTGGTCTACACAGGGT